>NC_083765.1:44245583-44338083 GCF_963514075.1 Conger conger | reverse complement strand
TTGAACACATTAGTTTAATTTTTAACATAACATTCAAGGGCAAGAAAAGGTTCTAAATCCATATTATTTAAACACTTTAACAGAAAAGAAACACCTCTACAGTTCTATATGTGTTTTTGTGTTCTTCAATGAAGCAGGAAAACATTGAAGAATCCCATCAGCCTGACAGCTATAAACCCCCTTAGATAATACACAGACAGCCCCACACAAGACACATTCTACCGTATCTTCAGAAATAAGCACACACAAGACTGAAAAGTGTGGTTTTGTAGCCCCCAGATATGTACATGACAGAAGCGACGGATGTCTTCCTGTGTGTACCGGACAGGAAGTGGTCTCTGATTGGACGGGGTGGGTACTGTCATGCTCCATGTCAGTGTGCGCAAAGTGCTTCCTGTCTCACACAACTCTCTGAGGTGCCCCACAGCGAGAGAGAGAGAGAGAGAGAGGGAGAGAGAGAGAGAGAGAGAGAGAGCGATGGAGGCAGGGAGAGAGAGGGAGGTAGAAAGAGAGAGCGAGGGAGAGAGGGAGAGAGAGGTGGGGAGAGAGAGGGAGAGAGGGAGAGAGAAGGGGAGAGAGAGGTGGAGAGAGAGAGATAGGGCTGCCCTACCCTGCCTTTTCTAAAGAGAGTGTGTGTGAGAGTGAGAGAATGAGAGAAAGGGAGAGATAGAAACAGAGAGTGTGTGTACTTGTATGTGCGTCAGAGAGAGAAGAGAGAGAGAGATACTGAGAGTGAATGTATTCAAGAATAACATTTATTCAACAATTTATAATTACAGTTTCTGCATTATTATTATTATTATTATCATTTATTTATTCACTTATGGTTTCACATTGATATTGCTTAGTCATTGTCAGCCACACTGTTGTTTGCATTCATGTTGTAATGTTTTCCAATATTCCTCTGTGTACGCTTTGGCAATATGTACAAAAGTATGTCATGCCAAGAAAGCATTTTTTAATTAAAAATTTAAGTGAGAATGCGTGTGTGTGTCTGATAGAGAGGGACGAAAGGCAGAGAGTTTTATATGTAAAGCTTTGACAATACGTATTTAATGTATGTATTTCATGCCAATAAAGCATATTGAAATGAATTGAGAGGCAGAGAGAGGGAGGGAATGAGAGAGGGAGAGATAGAAAAAGTGTTTATGCTTGTGTGTGTGAGAGAGAGAGAGAAAACGTGTGAGAGAGCGAAAGAGAGGGAGAAATAGAAAGAGTGTTTATGCTTGTGTGTGTGTGAGAGAGACAGAGAGAGAGAGAACGTGTGAGAGAGTGAAGGAGAGGGAGAGATAGAAACGGAGAGTGTGTGTGCTTGTGTGTGTGTGTGTGAGAGAGAGAGAGAGAGAGAGAGAAAGAGAGTGTGTGTGTGAGAGTGAGATAATGAGAGAGAGGGAGAGATAGAAACAGAGAGCGTGTGTACTTGTATGTGCGTCAGAGAGAGGAGAGAGAGAGAGCGAGAGAGAGAGAGAGAGAGAGGTCGTGCCCGATAAAACAACACAGACGCGATGGGGCCGATCGAACCGAGGAAAATGGCAACATTACCCAGCGTCAACGTCAATAGGCCCGAGCCATTCCAGACAACCATTTGTTTCTTCTCTGGCAAAAAATCCATAGACAATGGATGTGTGTCGGAGAAAAGACTTGATTTGAGTTTGACAGATGACACGTCTCGGCAGGGGGGGGGTCCGAGCGGCGGACGTGGTGATTCCGTCCGCACTAAGCGGAGACTATTTCCTTTTTTTTATTCCTGCTTTATTTGGCTTCTCCTCGGGCAGGGGGCTGAGGTGGGGCTGGCTTTGTGTTCCTCATTAAGTGTAATGTGTTCATTAACATTTTAAACCGTCTCTTCGCACTCCCGCTTTATACATCCTCCGCTCGCTCTCGGGAGGGGAAAAGCGGCGGCTCGCGGAATCAGGACTCCATTTACAGCCGTTTCTTTGTTTCGTTTCGCTCTTTTTAATGGGTGAGTGTGCCGGGCGCGCGGGATGAAATAAGGCCAATCATTGTGCTAATGAAGAAGGTAATGTCTCCCTCCAACAGTCTGATTGAAAGCAGTCATTTTCAGCACTGTATTCCCTCCCCCCCGCCCCCAGCAACCTGCCTTCTCCAATTGTTTTCAGCACTACCTCCGCCATCCATGACCTTTCTGATAACCCTGGTCACCTGTATCACACCCTCCCTCACAGATGGAAATATCATATTTTCCTTATTATCAATACCAGTAAGATGCAGCTTTTTATAGTATACAGGCATACATAAATAACTGCCGCTTTCTGATAAATGTATGGAAGTAAGTACAAATATTTTTTTTAAAGAAATAAATTACTGTGAAATGTATCCATTATTCATTTCCCGGGAAAGTCACAGTTACTATACACTCAGTGAGCACTTTATTAGGTATTCATTAAAGTGCTCATTGAGTCCCTATTGGACTCATATGCACTCAGCACTGTACATGTTATTGTGTACTGTGCACTGGCTCTGTGTTAATATCCCTTAATGATACAGGAGGAGGGAGACATTAGCGACATTAGCACAGGCACCCAAAGACAAACTGATCCTCATAACTAAAATAATGAGACCACAGGTCACAGGTTACAGCCTACGAGGCCATATTGTCCATATGGAGCTTCTCTGGTGATATATTCCTGCCAGCATCTGTCATGAAGCAAATGATACGAAAATTCTAAATTCAAACTGCCAAAAAAAAAAACAGTTCTAAAATTAAATAACCAAAAAGAGCGATTATAATAAACTACACAGTTCAAAGGAAGGCGTACAAACAGAAGCTCAGCACACACCCGTGTACGCCCGCTGGAGTAAAATGTCACGGTTTTGGCGACGTGTGCTTTGGATCGTACTCCGAGAGTGAGGCCTCCGGAGCTCAGGCCACTCAGACCGCTCTGTCACCAGCTCGCGGGGAGCGGAAAGTGCGCCTTCCATATTTGGACAGATAGAAATTCAAAAACAGACACCAGACCGTTTTTGGTAATTGGAACTGAAACTGGGTATCCCCGCAGTGAAGT
The DNA here is from genome assembly GCF_963514075.1 of Conger conger. Taxonomy (NCBI): domain Eukaryota; kingdom Metazoa; phylum Chordata; class Actinopteri; order Anguilliformes; family Congridae; genus Conger; species Conger conger. The sequence goes on along the minus strand of NC_083765.1, from coordinate 44,335,057 downwards.
AATTTGGCCGGCAACAGCCGTCCTTATGGTCCTCGGAGTCCAGGCCGCTCCTAGGGTGAGACGGAGAGCTGTGAATCTCACTCGCTCGCTGAAGATACATTCCTGTTGGTGCGGGATTCATCTCCACTGCAGGGAGCACGAAAAGGACAGCAGATTCTTAACAAGGATCACAAATCGTCTGATTGCTATTACTAGAAATCAATGTGGATTGTGAATGTCTGCATCGCTGAAATCTGCACCGCGCGCACTTCCCTGGGGAAGCTCTGTTTGGCATGCAAAATGGAGCAAAGTCAATCACAAAATTGGACTGAGCAGTCAGAATCCCTCCATAGAAAACCGTGCCGCCACCTAAACCGTAAGCTTGCCGGAGACCAGCCTCTGCAGCTTTCATTCTATCACGACCGCTCCTGAGTAATTTACTTAATTAAATACATAATTAACATATTATAATTGCGGGAGTGATGGCTTTGACAGAAATCGTTTCCCCGGGAACCAAAACCATAGTAATTTCATCTGTTCCCATCTCGCCAACATGACCCTTGGTGATTAAGCTTGCTCAGATTTCCCTCTCTCACCCATCACACGTCTCTAGTTGTACCGTTATTCTTTGCCCCGTGTTGATTGATTGACATGTCTAAGTTGTCCGGGCCCTGCGGGAAGACTGTCTGTCAGTTGGCGGAGGGTCATGTGACTCGGCAGATGGTGGGAGAGGCTGAGTGGGTTCGCTGCCTGTGTGGTCCGCTCTTATTTTGATATATCTCCCCGCAGTGCCCAGAGAGGGGGGAGAGAGAGAGAGAGAGAGAGAGTGAGAAAGAGAGAGAGACAGAGAGAGAGATGGGGCTGCCCTACCCTGCCTTTTTTAAAGAGCATAGTTTGAAAAGTAAAATATATACAATGTGTGTGTGTGTGTGAGTGTGTTTGCATGTGTGTGCATGCATGCATGCGGGTGTGTGTGTGTTTGTGTGTGTGTGTGAGTGTGTGTGTGCGACTGTGTATGTGTGTTTGCGTCTGTGTGGGTGAGAGCGCGAGAAAGAATGAGCGCAGAAGGTCGTAAATTTATTGTGTTTATATTTCTTGTGCGGAGAGTACAGGAAGCGGTGCTATCAGATGAGTTTCTTTCTCCCTCTCCCACAATCTCTCTCTCCCTCCCTCCCTCTCCCTATCTCTCTCTCCCTCTCTCCCTCTCCCTATCTCTCTCTGTCACTCTCTCCATCCCTCTCTCTCTTTCCCTCTCTCCATTTAAATCTCCATTAACATACAAACACACACATAGGCTCGTCTCATGTCTTTCAGGGTACAAGGTGACCTCTACATGAACCCAAGTGGGCCAATGACAAAGACACATTTTTCCCTCTCTCAAAAAAAGAAAGAAAACTCAAACAAGCACTTTGTTGCTAATCCTGTACTGTCCAAATAATAATTCAACAGTGTTTTAGTAGGTGTCCTAGAGTATTTGTCCTCGATTCAATCGACGTTATCCATACATAGAAGTTAAACATTTAATAAATAGAAATTCTGATGTGTGTTTTTTAGCATGCTTGTGTCACACAGAACCAGTCACAGCAAAACAGAAACATTAATTCTGATAAATTGAAAGATAAGAAAAGGCTGTCTCGATGAGACTGACATGGAGACAGTTTGAGCCATTCTTCATGTATGGATATCAATGTTCTGCTTGTTCGGGGCACTAAAAGCAACAAGGAATTCAGGAATTCATCACAATGCATTTTTTAGCAATTCATCACAAAGCATTTTTCAGGAATGCATCACAATGCACAATGCATTTCTCAGGAAAAGGCCACAAAAATGGACATGGCATTTATTCACATTCTCTGGCTTCAGAATTGAAACTGCATAGCATCTCCCTCAGAACAGAATACATCTTTATCTTATGAAGTCTGTATCTGACAGGGTGAAAATAGAATCCATATAAGCACCAGTACTGTTGATGTACTGTAATGTAGCGGTGCGATTAGCATGTGATATCTAAACCAATTATATCCAGTATTATATTATATTATATTATATTATATTATATTATATTATGCAATATTGCTGCAACCTTCCAACAATGCAAAACCACTTGATTGGATCAGCAACCAACACAGTTCAGTAGCAATTATGGTTTCAGGCAGGGCCTGATTTTGAGAATGATAAAGTACAGCATGTTCACCACACATCAGCTGAGGTGGTGAGGGAGAGAAGAATTAACAGCTAAAACTTAAAAAGGTTGGACATGTTACTTGGTAATGGGTATATTGAAGCAGGAATGGCATCAGTTCAATGCTGATTTTGAGAAAGATGAGGTCATTGTCAGCCAGTGAGGTCACTGGCTGGATGCTCTTGCTCAATCTGTCTATCAACTGGGGGGATGTACCTAATGCCATTTCTGTAGAATGTGATTCATCCTGATCATTCATCCTGATCACTCATCCTACAAATGCCAACCATTTGATCAGGAGACCACTGATCCCCTCATCACAGAGAGTTCAGTATGCAGATATATACTTCACACACACACACACATACACACACAGAAACGGACACTCTCACACACACATGTGCAGACACACACACTCATGCATGTCTTCACACATGCATGGACACACACACACAATACATAGAGTACAGAAACACACACACGCATGGACGCGCACACACACACAGTACACAGAGTACAGAAACACACACACGCATGGATACACTCACACACACCAGTACACAGAGTACAGAAACACACATGCATGGACGTGCGCACACACACACACACACACACACACACAGTACACAGAGTACAGAAACACATACATGCATGGACACACACACACACACACACACACACACACACACGCATGGACGCGCACACACACACAGTACACAGAGTACAGAAACACACACACGCATGGATACACTCACACACACCAGTACACAGAGTACAGAAACACACACACGCATGGACGTGCACACACACACACACACACACACACACACAGTACACAAGAGTACAGAAACACATACACGCATGGACACACACACACACACACACACACACACACACGCAGTACACAGAGTACAGAAACACACACGCATGGACACACACACACACACGCAGTACACAGAGTACAGAAACACAGACACGCATGGACACACACACACACGCACAGTACACACAGTACAGAAACACACACGCATGGACACACACACACACACACACACACACACACACGCAGTACACACAGTGCCAGTACTCCGTGGAGGCTGCTGGAACGGTCTGTGGTCCCAGGGGAGCCCTGTCACAGCCAGGTATCAGTCAGACAGAGATGATTTCTGCTGCCAATATGGCAGCGCAGATGAGGAATGTTTTAATATTCGTATCTGCTTTATGGGCAGAGCCAGCGAGAACACTACAATCAATGTCACTTTCTTTCCTTCATATATCAGGCCTGGCCTTGAAGCTACACGCAGTATGTGGGGCGTCATTGGCTCAGGCGGTAAGAGCAGTCGGAGGGTTGCCGGTTCGACCCCACCCTAGGTGTGTCCTAAGTGTCCCTGAGCAAGACACCCAAGTCCCAAATGCTCCCGACGAGCTGGTCGGCGCCTTGCATGGAGGCCAGTCACTGTCGGTGTGTGAGTGTTTGTGTGAATGGGTGAATGTGAAGCATCAATTGTACGGTGCTTTGGATAAAGGCGCTATATAAATGCCAACCATTTACACAGAGAGATCTCACATCAGCAGGCCTCCTGGATCACCTGGCAATCCCAGAATGCAAGGCGTTTGTAAGGACAGACTGGTACTTAAAGCCCCCTGGTGTGCTTCTTTTTCTCAGTTTGCTTCTTCTTATCTCTGGTTTCATATAAGGATGTTGCTCACTCTGCAGTGACATAAAACTCCATGAAGCCTGCGACTTGATTGGAACTGGGTAAAATGAAAATGAATCTTTTTGGTTAGTTTTGTGTGTGTTATGTGATGAAAAAAAATAAAATGAGGAACATTTTTTAAGTTGAAATGAAAAATTGAATTGTTCCTGAATTTCAGAAAAATTAAAATGAATGTTTCAACCCACTTCTGCTACAACCACTACCACTACTGTTACTACTGCTGTCTACTCTCAGTGAGCACTTTATTAGGCATTTATTAGACTTTTTTTCATGTATTGGACTGCTGCTGTAGCCTATCCACTTGGAGTAATGATGTGTTGTGTGTTCAGAGATGCTCTTCTGCATACTGCTGTTGTAATGTGTGGTTATTTTCATTACTTTCACCTTTGACCACGCTGGCTCTTCTCCTCTGACCCCTCTCTAATAAGGCGTTTCTGCCCACAGCACTGCTGCTCACTGGATGTTTTTTTTTTCCGCAGCATTCTCTGCAGACTCTAGATACGGTTGTGCATGACAATCCCAGGAGATCAATAGTTTCTGAGATACTCAAACCACCCTGTCTGCCACCAACAATCATTCTACAGTCAAAGTCACTTAGATCACATTTCTTCCCCGTTCTGACATTTGGCCTGAAAAACAGAACCAGAACCTCTTGACCATGTCTGCATGCTTCTATGCATTTATCTGCTCCAACATGATTGGCCGATTAAATATCTGCATTACCAAGCTGGTGTACAGGTGTACCTAATAAAGTGCTCACTGAGTGCATGTGCTTTGCAGACAAGTATAGTTCACACACGTCAGCTTGAGACGCCCGTAGATATGCATTTATCTGATCACTGACCTGCAAGCAACATTTACCTCTTTGTGCTGTCTGCAATCGCTGTCATTCCTGGAATGAGTCTGAACTTTCCGCATGGAATTCACCATCAGATTGTGGGTTTGAACTGACTCCGCCTCCGTCGCCCTGTCTGTCCTCTCTGACCTTGGCTTGAACCCTCTCAGGGGCGTGGCAAGCTCTTCACTCGCAACGTCTATTGGCCCCCCTGGTTCGCAGTCTGTGCTGCTATTGGGCCAAGACACAAGTCACAGATGTAAGGAAGTCCCCTCGTGTCCCATACATAATCACATTAGCAAGCCATTGTGTTTACAGTTCAGACAATAGGGTCTCCTGCACATGTTTGTGGTCAGTTACGTCAAATTATGTGGAAAAGGACATAGTATTGTCAGTAGTGCAGAAGAAATCTGCTGGTTGACCAGCTCATACCCAGCTAAACCAGCGTATGACCAGCTTGACCAGCTCAGTTTTCAAGCTGGCTTAGCTGAATTTTTGCTTTCCGGACCTTTCAGGCCCGTGTGCCACTGCCAGGAGTATGATGATGCAAGCGAACGCATCACTTCCCCTTTCAGGTCAGTTATCCTCACAAACAATTAGGCTTTGTTTTCCAATGGAATGTCTGGAGTCTGGAGGGCTTGGAAGGGTGAGGAGATGGGATGAGAAAGTGTGTGTGTGTGTGGGTGTGTCTATAGGTATGTATCTGTATGTGTCTGTGTGTGTGTGGGTGTGTCTGTATGTATCTGTATGTATCTGTGTGTGTGTGTGTGTGTGTGTGTGTGTGTGTGTGTGTGTGTGGGTGTGTCTGTATGTATGTGTGTGTGTATGTGTGTGTGTGTGTGTGTGTGTGTGTCTGTATGTATCTGTATGTATCTGTGTGTGTGTGTGTGTGTGTGTGTTTGTGTGTCTGTGTGTGTGTGGGTGTGTGTGTATGTATCTGTATGTATCTGTGTGTGTGTGTGTGTGTCTGTATGTTTGTGTGTGTGGGTGTGTCTGTATGTGCGTGTGTGTGTGTGTGTGGGTACGTGCATGTGTGTGTGTATGTGTGTGTGTGTGTGTGAGTGGGTGTGTCTGTATGTGTGTGTGTGTGTGTGTGTGTGTGTGCGCCTGTATGTGTGTGCGTGGATGTACATGTGTGGGTGTGTGTGGTTGTGCCTGTGTTTGTGTGTGTGTGTATGTGTGTGTGAGAGAGAGACATACTGTAAGAACATAAACCTATGCACTCCAAAAATGTGTTTGTGTCATATTTGGGAATAAAGAAGGAAAACCAGCACACCTGCTCCAGAGATTATATCATTTCTCCATGTGGCAGTAACACTTCCAATCCACAGGTTGTTTGTCAGAATGAGCAGCTCCAACAAACAGATTAACTCAACTATGTACGGTACATGTTCCCCCATCAAGTACATGCAGAGGTCCAACAAGGTGAGTAAATTTAGGGCCTGGGAGAGGAGGCAGTAGTTTTTCATAGTGCTCCCGTCCTGAGGTCTCGGCTGGACACCTTAATTGAAATGGCACCCTTTTTCTGATCGGAAAGGTTATTTAAAGTAGGTGTGAGAATTAGATTGGTGCTGCCAGGAAGCAGCATCAGTTAGAGCTAAAACGCGCTGGAGGGGCAGGGGTACTATTCTCGTCAGCAGAATGCGTTTCCCATCGTCTCTGTGCCCAGGGGAAACCGAAACAGACTGGAAATCAGAGAAATGGAAAAGACACCGCAATAATTTGTCTAAAAACTGTGGGATAAACCTACTGTCGCGTCCATCTCAACGAGTACTGGGGGCTAACAGGGACTGAAAGAGTAGTTTTATATATATTCTGACCTGCCCTCTCTCTGTGGTTTACTGTGGTATCAATGTCAAACTGAAAGACCTCTTTTCATGTGTTTATATGAAATCGCCAGCAGCTATGCCACCCTGTACCCTTCACACACTGAAGGAACGCCCTGCTAACGCTTTCTCAGTCGGTCCGCAGGAGACCTCCTGGGAGAAGTTACTGCTGAAGCGGTATTGACGAGCCAGTAGGGGGCGATCTTCCCTCTGAACTAAATATAAATCCCATGCCCCAGCAGTGATGGGGGCACTGCACTGTAGAAGGTACTAAACTGAGGTCATGACTCAGTGAAGTCATTAAACATCCCCAGGGCACTTTTGGGAAAGAGGAGGGATGTTAACCCCAGTGCCCTGGTTAAATTCCCACAAAGCTGGCTCCCTACAGCTGGCTGCCTAATCAACCCTATCTGCGATTAGCAGCTAAGGCAGGGGGGAGGAGGTTCGGTGGTAAAATTCCCCATCCACTTTGTATCCTGCAAGAGAGCTTCTCAATTGATCCTTCTGGTTACGTAACAGTAAAATAATATCACTGGCATACCTTTTCTCCAAACAGTGTTAACCAAAAGGCACTTTTGGCACAATGCACACACACACACCCACACACATATACACACACAGGCACACACAATACATTCAGAGAAGGCTTAGAGTCATAATTCATGAATATTCATGGTGAATCATTTAGCTCTCTGGATTTGCCGAGACAAAAAGTTCAGTGATACTGTAAGCACACCCAGACGCTAAATAAACAGATCTGTGGAGACACAGCTGTGGCAGGATGTGCAGATAATCTCACTCCTTTAAAAAAGCTTTTAAATGTAGATATTTATTTATTTACTTTTTTTGGTGCCCAATGTGGGGCTGGGTCTATCCAGTTTCCATCCGAATTTGGAATGGCCAATCGTCACCCCAACAGCATTCATGGAGCTATCCCCACTGAGACAGGACATCAGAGTATCATACCTCAGTGCAGACCCCTGACTTTCCTTTGAAACACAGGGCTCAGTCACCTGTCTCTCCCTACGCACCATCGCCAAACTCTCACAGAGTAGAATCAAAGGAGGACCACTGCTATGCAGCTGCATGCAGACCATGGGCTTGAGTGCCCGACAGTCACTCTCCTAGCAGCACCAAATAGTCCTCAGTCAATTCACTCATCACGGATGTACTCCAATCGCTGTTTCTCTTACATGCCTTCAGTGAAGTGACAGTGATACGTGGAATATTACTGGTTAATGACAGGCCAATGGGCGGGACTCATACGGCCTGTTAAGTAAGCAGATTGGGAGAAGATGCTGTCAGTCTAACATGTTCCACAGAAGACAGAGAAGGTGGGGGCGTCCCAATACTCAAAATCCTCCTTTCCTCCACTACCACCATGTCTCTTAACTGGACATATGGGGGGAGGAGACAAGGAGGATACATTTTTTGGAGTATTGGGACGCATCCAGGGGGTACACTTTTGACAACATTTCTGCGGTTTCTCTTCCCCAGCCTTCCCTCTTTAAAATGATAGGTCCATTTCACATAATTTAAAGGCTACAGTAAGAAATGTTTCATAACCAGAAGCTGAACAATAATCTGTTTGCAATATTACCATCTATGACAGCTGTAACAAAGAGATATAAAAATCAATACACTGGCATTTTCGAAAGACTGCCGCTGCAATTGGATTGGTTATTTTGCAAATAGAAATGACAAATAGATTTAACAATCGTGGCAAAGGATGTAACAATCAATGCACTGCCACTTGCAAAACCTTCCCACTTTAACTAGCACAGCTGTGTTGCGAATAGATACTACACCAAGCAATGCAATACAAAAATACATCAAAATCATTGCACAATGCTCTCAGTAATTTTGCTAATGGATGGAATAATCAATGCAATACAAATTGCCATTAAAATCAATTCACCAGCAATTTCAATAATCTTGCAGATAGATATAACAACTCAGGCAATATGAATAGCCATTACAAATCAATGCATTGGCATCCACAGTAATTATTCAAATAGATATAACAATCAATGCATTATGAATGGATATGAAAATCAATGCGCTGGCATTTTCAGAAGCCTGCCACTGTAACTGGTGGTAAAGCAGACCTGTCTCTGCCTCTACAGCAGTGTGGGACACTGTGATGGAGGTGCTTACAGGCCTGGTAGCTTTCCTGATTACCACTTCCTGTCTGAGTCTCTGACACTATCCCCGGGGCCTGCAGGGGTCTTAGTAATGGAGTGTCTCTATGACACTGTGTTATAAGCCCCTCCTTCTCCACCTCCTTCTGGAGTGTCTCTGTAACACTGTTATAGCCCACCTCCTTCTGGAGTGTCTCTGTAACACTGTTATAGCCCACCTCCTTCTGGAGTGTCTCTGTAACACTGTTATAGCCCCACCTCCTTCTGGAGTGTCTCTGTAACACTGTTATAGTCCACCTCTTTCTGGAGTGTCTCTGTAACACTGTTATAGCCCTCACCTCCTTCTGGAGTGTCTCTGTAACACTGTTATAGCCCACCTCCTTCTGGAGTGTCTCTGTAACACTGTTATAGCCCCCCTCCTTCTGGAGTGTCTCTGTAACACTGTTATAGCCCACCTCCTTCTGGAGTGTCTCTGTAACACTGTTATAGCCCCTCTCCTTCTGGAGTGTCTCTGTAACACTGTTATAGCCCCCACCTCCTTCTGGAGTGTCTCTGTAACACTGTTATAGCCCCCCCTCCTTCTGGAGTGTCTCTGTAACACTGTTATAGCCCCCCCTCCTTCTGGAGTGTCTCTGTAACACTGTTATAGCCCCCCCTCCTTCCCCACCTCCTCAGATTTTACCCATGAATCACGGCTGCTATCATCACGGCTGACCCTGGATTGAACCGGACTCTTAGGGAGGGGGAGGGGTGGGCAGGGATACTGAGGAGACAATGAAGCCAAAATGAATTCAGAACATATGAATTACTGTCAGGCGCTGATTTGATTTTCCCAGGGACGGAATGATTGTGCGCCGTAGAGAGGCTTAAAAGGAAAGGATGCTCTCAAAAGCCCTTAGGAATGTTGTTCACAGGATTGAGGCAGCGGCAGAAATCTCGGACCACACAATTCCCATGCAATAGTTGGATTGCGGAGACATTCTGTTTTTGATGATGTTGTTCTCAAGAAACATAAATATTCAGGACTGTCAGGAACTGTAATAATATAATAAACAGCAGTGTCGTGCAGCGGTTAGGAAACTGGGATTGCAGCAGGGTTTGAACTCCAGAATGGGAGTCACTGTTTTACCCTGGAGCTGCACACTTAACACTAATGGCTTCAGTGAAATGTCTGACTGTATAAACGCTTAGTAAGAACAAACGTGGGATTAGAACATTTGCTTAGACAAAAGTGTAAATATATAGTAGTACCCCTCCTCTTAAAACCTTTTCCCAGTGAATTGTGTGTTTGTATTTGTGTGTGCCTGTGTGTGTCTGTGTGTTTGCATTTGTGTGTGTTTGTATGTGTGTGTGTCCGTGTGTGTTTGTATGTGTGTGTACGTGTTTGTATGTGTGTGTGTCCGTGTGTGTTTGTATGTGTGTGTAAGTGTTTGTATGTGTGCGTGTGTGTCTGTGTGTGTTTGTATGTGTGTGTCTGCATGTGTTTGTATGTGTGTGTGTGTCCGTGTGTGTTTGTATGTGTGTGTGCGTGATTGTATGTGTGTGTGTCTGTGTGTGTTTGTATGTTTTGTGTGTGTGTTTTTGTATGTGTGTGTGCGTGATTGTATGTGTGTGTGTCTGTGTGTGTGTGGGGGAGCGAGGGGTTGAGCTTTGGATAATCCCCAGTATAAATCAGCCACTTCCCGAGGCTATGGAGAAGTAAATAAACGACAGAGCCGGAGTGATATGCACAGAGGAGAGAAACCCCCAGGCAGCCTGCATCTGGACCCCAAAGGGGGGGGGTTGTGACCATCAACCACCCGGGCGAACGGACAGCGCTTACACACATGGCGACAGTCACTGCCACGGGCGAAGGACAGCGCTTACACACATGGCGACAGTCTCTGCCCGGGCGAAGGACAGCGCTTACACACATGGCGACAGTCTCTGCCCGGGCGAAGGACAGCGCTCACACACACGGCGACAGTCTCTGCACGCGCTCAGAGATGCGTATCACTAATGTCCACATAATCGACGGGATGGGCGGGGGGGTAGACTGGAAACACGGAGATGGATACCTGTCTTTATCTCATAGTGCTTCACAAGCAGGTAAAATACATGAACGTTTCGCTCAGGTCAGCCCAGGCTTCCGCTCGACGTCTCTCTGGTTGTCACGGCAGCTGATTGAGGGGGTTCTTTGGCGGGGGGGGGGTGACTTAGGGCAAACGAGAGCCCCCCCCCCACTCCCCGCCCCACCCCCTTTATAGCCTCCAAATAAAATTAGCCTTGGGAAGGATGAGATTCACATAACTCCAGACACTCCGCTATTGTTTGATGACCGTCGATAAATCAGCGAGGATTTTAATTATCGCTCGGATGCAGACAGGCCCGCAGGATTGGCTGGCGGAAACGAGGCTCTGAGACAAAGCGGGGGCCGCTGCGCTATGTCTCGGCCGGAGTGGAAGAGGATAAAAGCGTGAACTCTACCTCGGGTGCGAGGATGACGTCAGACTGTGAGGACAGCGGTTTCACAGCGAGCTCGCTCATCACTCAATGAGGCGGAAGCCACCGGAACAACAACGACTATATACTCACCAAGCACTTTATTAGGAACATTTGTACTTTATTACGCCTACCTATGCATGCGATTATCTAACCAGCCAATCGTGTGGCACCAGTGCAATGCATAAAATCACGTAGATACGGGTCTTAGGGTTCAGATCAACCAACAAATGGAGAAAAAAATTTGATCTAAGCGACTTTGACTGTGGAATGATTGTTGGTGGCAGACAGAGTGGCTTGAGTATCTCAGAAACTTCTGATCTCCTGGGGGTTACAGTAGTCTAAGTCTAAGAAATAACTCTAATAAATACCAACAAAAGTGCTTGGTGAGTGTATATGTCAAAGGGCAAACCTGATAGAGACATTTTATTTCTCAATTTCATTTATTATTTGCCAAACCCTTGCGTTGCTTGTGTAGGTATAAAGAAGAATAAAAAGTTCATTTCAGTGCAAAAAAAAAAGTATGTTGCATAGCAACCAGATATCGCCCACCCATGGCCTTCTGCAGTTCATTCACCCCAGAAAGTTCTGGAGCTGCCAATCCCTAATCCCAGGTGGGTGGAGAGGAATTTTCAGGGGAATTTCCAGTGCTGTGGGAATACGACCATGAGATGACTGAGCGATGCTTTATACAAGACGATGTAAAATGCTCTGAGATTAGAAAGGTTAATTTATAAATGATTACCCTTTTCCACAGAAAATATAACGTCTCAAACTGCCTTCCTCTGGGAATGTCTAAACTAAACCAAACTACATTTTTTATTGTTGTATAATGTTGTCCAGAGCTGTTACACTGCCTAACACATGTATTATATGAGAAGCATATGCTGTCATTATATAACCTCAAAACCACGACCAGGCTACGGATTCGCAAGTTGAACAGCATCCAAGTATGTGTCACACTGAGCATGTGTTAGCGCTTTTGGCCTATTTTGCATTCTTTCTGCTTGTAACCCCTTCGCTCTAACAGTAAATGCCGGTATTAGTGTCAGGCACAGTAACTGTAACAGTCAGGAGTAATATAAGAAGGAGAAGATGGCCATGATGTCCCCATTCTCACAAAAAAACAAAAGTGAGATCCACTGGGGAGGGCATTGGTAACCACCAACAGAACAATGCAAATGGCGGCAGGAACCCAGAATCATAGACATAGAAAGTATCCCTCCATCCATCCATCCATCCATCCATTATCTATCCCTCTTATTACTGTTCAGTGTTGCAGGGGTTGCTGGAGCCTATCCCAGAATGCATTGGACACAAAGTAAGAATAGTCTGTCCATCTCTGAAGCATGTAACCTCTGTTAATTATTGACGACACCTGTTGGAGACTGCAATAACTCTTGATTTTGTCTCTTTTACACGACTTTGCCTTCAAGGTCAGTTTGACAGGACAGTTAGACATCTTGGACAAAGATCAAATGCTTGTTTTCATTTAGTTCTAAATTCTTACTAAAATGTAAAGTGGTTGAATGAAGAAATAATAATCTCAGAAGGTACTAGACACTAGACACAACACGTCATTCCTTCAGTTTTTGCATCATTTCAGCTGGACAACATGAGGACACACAGTGATGGCTGCAGTACTGTATAATGTGTCCTTGGAAATGGAAATCTCTAAAGATTTGCTGCAGATTATACATAATGTTTATTGTCTATTCCCTCTCCTGCTTCAGTCACTTCTGGAAACGTTATGCTTGCGTAGGGTAACACTATCTAGGTCCACTGGCTTGGCTCCAAATGACACCACTAGCAGCTACAGATGCACATAACTTTATAGCTTTGGATGAGGGTGTAAAAATAATATGGTAGTTATATAAATAAATAAAACATGTAGTTATATTGCATGTGTATGACTGCAGTCACCAGCCCTTCCTGCAGTGCCACAGAGTGCCAGTCATTATGCAGAAATGAAGGCAAACACAATGGCTACTCTGCATTTTCAATACGGCCCCGGAATCCAAATCCGCCCCTGGTTTTCTTTCCTCCCAGGTAATTAACTGAACAATTAGTGGTACTGATTGGTCAGACTGTCTTCACACCTGACTCCCAGGTAAAGGGAGGGTGGAAAGCCAGCAGTTCTCAGCCCTTGAGGGTTGTAATATGAGGAACAGGGTTGTAGGGGGTCAACCCTGGCTAAAATTGATATGCCATGACTGTATATATGTAAATGTGAGATATTTAAAAATATAAAAGTTTTTTTTGTTAAAATAGGGTCCCCTGGATGCCTTTGAGTCTGGGTGAGGGTCCCTGGATCACAGTGGTGCCCAACCCCAACTCCTGGAGATTGACCATCTTGGGTTAGAGCTAGGTTATTTTCTTTTACTTTGTTATTTTTGTTCATTAATTTTGCCCGGAGCGCCCCGTGAGGGGAAGGTCCAAGAGTTTTGTTTAATTTTTGGTCAGGCATGGCTTTTCACTCCCTCCAGGTCAAACTGTTTAGTAATAAAATGGCGGTGCGATCCGGAATTTCCACATCTCCCTGTGTCCTGCTCTTCTGCCCCCAGCGGTGCGCTAATGGCTATTTCCACCAACCGAGCCATGGTAGATCTTCATGAACAGATCTGCATTACTGTAGCAGGACAGTTTGCAATCCCCTGCTTTAGCGGATAACCTGACTACAATGCCCATAACTATCTTTGGACTGAAAGGACGGGACAGACGTCCGCGCTGAAACCCCAGAGTTACCTGGAATTTAACCTGGCTGAATGGGAGATTCTCTGGATGTTACAACATTGGGACGGGGGGCCTGTTGTCATCTGGATTTAATCTAGATTTAATTAGCTCAGTATGCTAAGCCTTAAACCGCTAACGGGCGGGAGAGTATTTCATATTCCCATCATTCTGACTGGCATGCGCTGGCGCAATGCTCTTCCCCGAAAACCAACGGACGTCATGCTTTCAAAATACACGGCTGCCAAAATGATTCACCGGCGCTGAGTGACTATTCATTTCAGCCCCTTCAGTTCCTGTCCGTCAGTCCACCATTGTTTGTTTTCACTCCCTTCTTCCCTCTCATTCAAAGCCACAAGAAGAGGGAGCTGCTGACACTGGAGGCTATGTCCTTCTGCTGCCGGCTGGTTAACCGAAAATATTTGAACACTTGCAGGAAATCATCGTGTTGTTTCCCTTGATTAGCGGTCCCTGGTCTGAGCATCCGGGGCCTGAGTTCGGCAGCCCATGTTTTCTCTTTTCCGTACTTTAATTGAGGGCAAACGCCGCCTCAGTTCCTCAACAGCAAAACCCCGGGTTCTTGGAATGCCGTCAAGCAAGCAGCAGTGCTTGGGAGAAAATTCCAGTGGCCGACCGCAGTTTAAAAACGGGAATTGTTGCGTTCTGGCCCGGCTTCAAGCATTTCGCCGAGGAGCGAATGTATGGGATCACTCAGAATTCATCTGAAAAGTGACTCTAAAATGGCAGGGGCTATGCACACACTGGGAACCCCCAAAGAGAGAGACGAGGAGGCCATAAAATGAACCAAGTCCAACAACCACAATCACCATTTGCCAGCGCTCTCACAGGTTAGTCATCCACTCCCAAAGTAAATTATCGGATTTAGGGGATTTCAGTGGGAATTTTCCTCCTCCATTTACTGGGCCAGTTGCTTGGTTTTTAGTGCTGTCATAATGGCTTGCGATTGGATGCAGCAGTGCTGATTTAATTGCAGATTTTAATTGTCAGATTAAATACTGTACAATGTCTTGCCTTAATTTCGTGCATGTGGTGGTGTTTGATTTAGTGTTGTTTAATGTACTGTGGGTGTGTCTGTGTGTGTATTTGAAAAGCAAAATAAACAGACAAAGAAAATTCGCATGGCACTAGATTCTGATTAGCTGCTTAGCTACTTGTATCTTCTCCATACAGATAAATAGATATGACTGTGTTGGATTTAGGAATTTGATGGTGCTGTAGAAAAATAGAGGGGGGGGGGGGGGCTGTTTGTCAGGAGTGACTTAAGGACTCTGAGGGTGTCGATATTAGACACCAGTAGCACTGTTCACCTTTCAAAAGTGAATTTCAGAGACTGAAAAACACCCTTCTATTGCTGAAGGGAGTATCACGCGAAGCTAAATTATCTAGCATTTTAACGGATATTAGCTGGGAAGTAACAGTGCTTAGATAGAGCATTCATAGTTCCTTTTTTGTCTGATAAAACTCTTAGTCATGCTGACTGTGGCACCGAGGTACTGCAATGCTAACCCGACTTAAAGTATATGACAAATCCTCATTGGAATAAAGGATGAGAGATAATGAAGGGGAAAAAAATCTCACGCATAACTGCCACTCTCTGTCAACCTGCCGGGATGCTAGCGTGCTAACTAGCATTTAACAGACAGGGAAATGTTCGTTCTTCCAAGGTCTTCCCGCTCCTGAATTCGCATTTCTGGATTGCTAGATTGGGGGTTTTACCTCGGTTAAACTAATTCTGTGGATTTAGCACTTAGCGTGGCACAGAAAAGCGCTGTGATGCTTTTGATCGATTGTATCATTAAGACCCTCGACCAGAACCCTGTCCTGCAGTCACAATGCAAAATCTTTTCACATGTTGCAATATTGTCACCGATCTGACATTAAATAAAGTGTGTAGTATGACCTGCAGATCCAAACAAAATGTCTTATAATTATACACTGGTGAAATAACTTTTTTACCTATTGTAATTTGCTGATATGCACAATGGTAGGCCTGGAATGCAGCTTTTTAAAGTATTGGTTTAAATGTAACATTTACAGTTATACAGCATATACAGTGAGCACAATATTTTCACTGTATTTTAGCGATTTAGAAAAAGTGTTGAAAAGTGTTTTTAAACATGGTTTAAAAATATACAGAAATACACTTTAATAAAAGCTGAAAATCTGTACTTCATAACCACATGTGAATTGTTAGATTACAAATCCAAAATTGAGTAGTATAGAGACAAATCAAGAAAATATCCTATATGTCTGCGTCCCCAATATTATGGAACTCACTTTATACTTTGCATTTTTGCAGTATTGTCGCGATTAATCCTGTAACAAAACGCTGGAAAAATGTTTTTCTTTAGTGTTTTACAAACAGACAGGTTTAGATTATATTCACAGAGATAGCAACCCAAGAAAAATATACTTCTGTGGGCAAAGTTTTCTGCTACAAAATTTCATTTTATGAAGGAAATAAATGACTCCCTCTGTACAACAGTAAACTGGCATCACTCTCGCAAAACAATTACCACAGAGAAGTTTTTTTTTTTTCAAAGCCATTGTTCCTAAATAACAGTTTTATCACAGAGAGTGACAGAGGCTGTAAAAATTCCAGGCATGCTACATCAACAGCCATCCTCTCTGCAAGTTATTAAAACATAAAAATTTTATTCATCATTTGTATTCAGTTATGCAAAATAAGCTCCTTAATAAGATGTGTCTGCCTAATTGGGCCCTTGATGCAACTTGGATAGATGCTGTCAGAGAGATGGGTAGAACGGCACAGCCAGCAAGCTATCAGGAGGCCCATCTCTATCTCCGTGGCAACGGCTCTCCTCAGGCCCGCTGCTGAGGTAGGCACTGGGGGGGGGGGGGGGGGGGGGGGGGGCGTGCATGGCCCTGCTGCTATATTCAGGTGAGATGGGCAAACTACCGGGCATGGGGGGGAGACAGGGAGAAAGCCCTTTACAGCATGCAGATGCCAAAGCATACGTGTGTGTGTGTGGGTGTGGGTGTGGGTGTGTGTATCTGAGTGTGTATGTGTGTGTGTGTGTGTGTGTGTGCATTCATGTGTGTGGGTGTAGGTGTGTGTATCTGTGTGTGTGTGTGTGTGCATTCATGTGTGTGGGTGTAGGTGTGTGTATCTGTGTGTGTGTGTGTGTGTGTGTGTGTGTGCATTCATGTGTGTGGGTGTAGGTGTGTGTATCTGTGTGTGTGTGTGTGTGTGTGTGTGTGCATTCATGTGTGTGGGTCTAGGTCTGTGTATCTGAGTGTGTATGTGTGTGCATTCATGTGTGTGGGGGTGTAGGTGCATGCCTGGGCATGTGTGTGTCTGTGTGTGAGGGGAGGGGGGGTATATGGGTGTACATGTGCATACTTCGATGTGTGTGTGCATGCGTGTGTGTGTGTGTGTGTGTGTGTGTGTGTGCGTGTTATTGGAAAGGATAACCACACTAAGAAAATGCATAATTTTCTTCAGGTTGTCTGCAGGTTATTGAGAAGCAGCCGGTTTACAGTGATGGGGCAGTATTGTTTGCCCTGGGGTAATTTCACTCTCCGTCATTGATAATATTGTGTGCATTATTGTTCTGCAGTGGGTTGGTTGCATTTTCTCCTGGATTAGTTAAGTATTATTTGTTTGCTTGCTGATTCTAAATTCAGTTTAGTTGTCATTATAGTGTTCTGTTGTGTACTTGTTTGTTTGTTAGCTATTACAAGTGGTGTTAATTTAGATTCAGTGAAACTGGGTTAGGTGTTTGTTTCTCTCAGGTAAGCTAGGCTATTAAGTTAGGCTATTGTTTTACTGGCTGGCAGGCCACAGCTTTTGTTGTAGGAGGAGCCAATACTTTGCACCCTGCTCAGGCTATTAGTACTGGCACACCTGAACTCATTTCAGTGTGCATTATTGTTCTGCAGTGGGTTGGTTGCATTTTCTGTATTTGGCGTCAGTGTTATTTAAGCAGTTGTGTAGCGCACCAGCGGCAGCTGTGTGCGGCAGCCTCGGCTACTTGCCTCGGCGTACGAAGTAGCAGGTGTACAAAGTCGAGGGTGTCTATCTACGGGTGTCCATCAAGGCTGTCCGAGAGCCTGATGTCCACTGTGTAGTATTCCCCTTGTCCTCCCTAGTTCCCTCCATGTGTTTCCTTCCCATCCCTGTCCTCTCTCCTCTCCCCAGGTCCCAGTCAGGTAGGAGGTTCGCCTCCCGCCAACATGGGCAGAATATCTCTAACCTCATCTTCCCTCCCAGATCCCCTGGTATTGATCTCTGTGTGGCTGGTGGCCTCTGGAACTGCCAGTCCGCCGTCCAGAAAGCAGACTTCATATCTGCCTATGCCTCCCACCTCAACCTTGACTTTCTTGCTTTAACTGAAGCGTGGCTCTCACCAGAGAACACGGCCACCCCGGCTGCCCTTTCCTCTGCCTTCTCTTTTTCCCACACACCCAGATCCTCTGGCAGAGGAGGTGGCACAGGTCTCCTAATCTCATCCTCATGGAGATCTAGTGTCTTCTCCTCATCCCTCTCCTTCTCCTCTTTTGAATTTCATGCGGTTTCTGTTACTCTGCCGTGCAAACTGTTTGTTATTGTTGTTTATCGCCCCCCGGGTCCTCTGGGAAACTTTTTGGATGAGATGGACATCCTCCTCAACTCCTCACCTGTCAATGACACCCCCCTGATCCTCCTGGGTGACTTCAACCTCAACTCAGAGTCCACCCAGTCTACCTTTCTCTCCCTCCTCTCTTCTTTTGACCTTACCCTCACTCTTTCCCCTCCCACCCACAAAGCAGGCAACCTTCTTGACCTCATCTTCACAAGGAGCTGCACAACAACCAACCTCTCTGTAACACCACTCCATATATCTGACCACTCCTTCATCTCTTTCTCTCTTCCACTCTCCTCTAACACCCATCCATCTCTCCCACCATCCACTGTCACCTGTCGACGGAACCTACGCCACCTGTCTTCCTCCACCCTCTCATCTACAATCCTCTCCTCCCTACCATCTGTGGAGTCTTTCTCTCGACTGTCTCCCGATGATGCGGCTACAACTCTCATGTCCTCCCTCTCATCTTCCTTTGACTCTCTGTGTCCCCTCACCACCAAACTAGCTCGGGCCTCCCCCCCCAGTCCTTGGCTTTCTGATGCTCTACGAGCTGTCCGAACTGAACTGCGGGCGGCGGAGAGAAAATGGAAAAGGTCCTGTCTCCCCAGTGATATAGCTTCCTTCCATGCCCTCTTATCATCTTTCCATTCCTCTGTCTCTCTAGCTAAATCTTCCTTCTTTCACTCGAAAATTAACGCGGCCGCCTCTAATCCCCGCAAACTGTTTTCAACTTTCTCCTCTCTTCTGGCCCCCCCTCCCCCCCCACCCCCCTCATCACTCACACCTGATGACTT
Source organism: Conger conger (assembly GCF_963514075.1). Taxonomy (NCBI): domain Eukaryota; kingdom Metazoa; phylum Chordata; class Actinopteri; order Anguilliformes; family Congridae; genus Conger; species Conger conger. The sequence continues at coordinate 44,315,761 of NC_083765.1, read as the reverse complement.
TGTCTCCTTCTTTGAAAAGAAGGTCGATGCTATTCGCAATTCCTTCTCCCAACCCTCCACCCCTGCTGACCCTCCTACCCTCCCCAACTCCCTAACCTCCTTTTCTCCCCTCTCTGACGCCGACACACTGAAACTCCTTACTTCCCACCGCCCAACCACCTGTCCTCTTGACCCCATCCCCTCTCCCCTCCTACAATCTATATCTGAGGACATTCTCCCTTTTCTCTCCTCTCTAATCAACACCTCCCTCTCTTCCGGCACCATGCCCTCTTCCCTGAAGAGGGCCAGAGTCACTCCCCTCCTCAAAAAACCTACTCTTGACCCCTCTGCCCTGAACAACTACCGGCCTGTCTCTCTTCTTCCCTTTCTCACTAAAACCCTGGAACGGGCGGTCTGCTCCCAACTGTCCACTTATCTTCTCCACAACAATCTCCATGACCCCAACCAGTCTGGCTTCAAGAGTGGCCACTCCACTGAAACCGCCCTGCTCGCGGTCACTGAGGCACTCCACTCTGCTAAAGCAAAATCCCTCTCCTCTGTTCTCATCTTCCTCGACCTATCAGCCGCCTTCGATACAGTCAACCATGAGATTCTGCTCTCATCGCTGTCTGGGATGGGTGTCACAGGTTCTGCACTCGCTTGGTTTTCCTCCTACCTCTCTGGTCGCTCCTACCAGGTGACTTGGAGGGGCGCAGTCTCCGACCCTCAACCCCTACGAACTGGAGTCCCGCAGGGCTCGGTTCTTGGGCCTCTCCTCTTCTCGCTATACACCATGTCTCTTGGTTCTGTTATCTCTTCCCACGGCTTTTCTTATCACTCCTCCGCTGATGACACCCAACTCCCCCCCGACACCCAAATCACCACACGGATCTCTGCCTGCTTGGCTGATATCTCTGCGTGGATGACTTCCCATCACCTGAAGCTCAACCTTGCCAAAACTGAGCTTCTCTACATCCCTGCTAAGTCCTCTCCGTCAATCGACCTCTCATTGACTTTGTAGTTTCCTCCTCCCGTATGGCAAAGAATCTTGGGGTGACTCTTGATAACTGCCTCACCCTGGCTCCACAAGTATCCTCCACTGCCAGAACCTGCAGGTTCTTTCTGTATAATATACACCGTATCCGTCATCTCCTGACTGAGAAAGCCACCCAGCTCCTAGTCCAGGCGCTCGTCATTTCCCGCCTGGATTACTGCAACTCCCTCCTAGCCGGTCTCCCAGCGTGTGCCATCAAGCCCCTCCAGCTGGTCCAGAATGCTGCAGCCCGCCTGATCACCAATCAGCCCAGGTCGGCTCATGTCACCCCGCTTCTCATTGGCCTCCACTGGCTTCCCATTGCCGCACGCATCCGTTTCAAGGCCCTAGTGTTGGCATTTCAGGCTGCTAAGGGGACTGCCCCACCTTACATACAATCCCTGATCACTCCCTACTCCCCAGCTAGACCACTCCGGTCTGCCAGCTCTGGTCGCCTTACGGTTCCCTCTCTACGTGCACCTGGCGGTCGAGCTGCACGTTCACGCCTGTTTTCCGTTCTGGTTCCTCAGTGGTGGAATGACCTGCCTACCACTGTCAGAACAGCAGAATCCCTCCCCCTATTTCGACGCAGACTCAAAACCCACCTTTTCAAACTCTACCTTAATCCTCCCTCCTGATTTCCCCTGCCCCTCCTTTCTGATATCCCTATCCTTGTCTAACCCCCCCCAAAAAAAAAAAAAAAAAAAAAAAATTCTGATGACAACTATGTTTAGAACAGCATTTCCTGTGTATTTTGCTAGTTTCTGGATGTGATCCTCTGACTTATGGTAGAACCTATGCACTTGTAAGTCGCTTTGGATTAAAAGCGTCTGCCAAATGACTAAAATGTAAATGTAATGTGTCAGAGAAAGGAAAGATCCTAAACAGACCATGGGGTAATCAAGCAGTTAGAGAGATGAAAGGCTGGTTATTAGTTTAAATGGGAAAAAATTACCCCAACAGGTACAGCCCCACTAATCCCACAATGGTCTCAAAGGAGCATAACCCCAAAACACACACATCTCTACAGGTCCATACGCCTTCTGCCATCCCTCTGGAAGAATGGAGCACTGCTCTCACGACTAATGCTTTTCCATACTCACACAACATAAATATGAACATATGGGAGTATTCAACAAGCAGCAAAATATGTATTTATCAGACTGTCAATATGGAGAGTAATTTTCCTTTATATAGACAAGGCACACTCATTCTTTTTTTAATGTAAAAGTACCTCCAGTTCTTACAAACCTGTTTATTTCCAGACCAAAAGTAATGAAACATGCTGTGGGATTACTTAGATCAAATATAAAACCTGTCTGATCTGGATATAGAAAATGCTCGATTCATAATTCATATAATTAGTCAGTCATCTCTGCCAGCTGACCATTAACGATAAGGTGGTCACTTTAAATAAATATCATCTGTCACTCTGATAGTTAAACATTTCTTCATTCCCCTGCTTGAGAGCTGAACTATACGTTGTGAGCAGCTCCTCTCTGCTAAACTTAATTAAAGCCGGTATTTTGGAATGGTTGGCCGAGGGCAAGGGGACGTATTAGTTTACAAAGAACCCGTTGTGCGTTATTTTAAAAAATGAAGGGGAAACAATTGATGATGGAAATCAAAAACGTACAGCTTGTTAAGTACAAGATGTTCCTGACTTGCTTTCTCTTTTTTCTCCCGTCTGGACAGACTTAGCGTCTCACCAGTGGAGTAAACTCTCCGGAATGACTGAAGGCTCGAGAGTGAATGGATAAACATGTGTCACCAGCCTGTATTCGGCTGGAGATGTACAAGAAACAGACAGATTATGTTTAACAGGCTGAGGGCCTAATCCAGCCCTCCAGCTGTGGACTCCACGTCCTCATCTTTACTGCACAATGGATCATTCCTGACAGGCCATGGGCCCAGAGCAGGGATCAGATCTGGCCCTCCGATCCAAATCCAGCCCTGGATTTCTTTGCTCCCTGGTAAATTAACCTTAACCCTAACCCTAATCAAGCTGAAAGGGTTCTTTAGCTCGATTCAATAGAGGAACCCTTTTTCATTTCTTTATGGAACCTTCTGTAATGGGTGTGAAGTGTGAAAACAGCCTCATGGAGAACCATTTTCCTGGACAAAGAACCCTTTAACTAGATTGGGTTCTTCTATGGAATTACAGTTTACAATTACAACTTTTAAAGTGTACTGAATGGCCAGACTGTCTTCAGACCTGACTCCTAGGCGTGGTGTAGTGAAAAAAATGAAATTATCATCTTGACACAACCCGCACCCCATAGACAGAGAGATACGCTTGAGCATGAGGCCTGTTCTCTCCGTATTTTATATGAGATAATGGGCCAGTTTCGCAGTTTCGAAGCCTAGGCATGAGACTAAATTCAGATTTGGATGGAGATGATGATAGTGATAATGACAATGGAGAGGGTGGTGTTATGAGTTAAACCCTTTGATTGTTGTCTGCTTGTGCTAACACAGGGCACTTCAAACTGCCTTAAATACTACCAAGAAAACAACCATCCTTTGAGACCTCATTAGGGATTTTGTCAAACTGCAACAGACAGTGGAAATAAAAACAAAGAATGCAAAGTTTATGGATTTCTGTTTATTCTGTTTCTGATATATGCTGATCCAAGTTCATTTTTAATGAAAGTTGACTTGATTGAAAAACACAGTGCACGGCTTTGACGTGGAATATTTTTTGTGAAGCAAACAGTAATCCATGTCACTCATTTTTTCCCTTTTGGCAACAATAAATAAAAAAAGCTCATCTTTCACAAATGAAGTATGAATTGTTCAGGCAGAAGTCTTGTATTGAATGAAAGAGGGAAAGTAAAAATGCGAAAGAAAATCAAGCACATTGAAGGAAGAAGAGAATAAATTCTTTCTGTCGTTTAATTACGGGATCAAAATCCTTTCGAGCGAACGGCTATTCCTATCAATCACAGACGAGAGGGAAATGTGTTTACTTTGATCTTGAGCCTGGTTAAAAAAACCTTTGAAAGACTTGCCCTTATTTTATGTCAGACGTGTAAAACGTGTGACTGACGGGGGAAGGAGTGATTCTCTGCCCGTGACTGAAAGCACCTGGAATCCTGTGGCGTTCTGCCCACACAGAGCCAGCTGGGCTGCCTCGGCTCTGGGAGGGAGCGGCAGAATGAAGTCAGTTTTGTTCACAGGCCATTGGGTGACATTGTTAGAGAAGTAAAAAGAGGTAGCTAACCTTTGAGCCTGCTCATCTCTTACCCACTATAGGCTACAGGCACTATTTCATTTATTATCATTATTATTATTATTATTATTATTATTATTATTATTATTATTATTATTATTATTATTATCTGCTCTGTTATTCCCCTTAGACGTATGCCAATGCTGGTATATCATCCCCCAACTTTGACCCCTGACATCTCCTGGTACTGAGCCCTTTTAGCGTCTCCTGTGGTTTCCCATAATGCATTGCAGGTGCACTCAGGCTGGGACCTAGTCGTACTGAGAGGAAGAACACCGGACTTTCATCATCTGGGGGTCACCTGGAGGTCACTTGGGGGTCACATGGGGGTCATGTGGGTCATTCTGGCGCTGCCGTGCAATCCGGTTGTCCTCCGTCACATCATCACTGACTTTGGAAAAAAAAAAGAATAATTAATTATATTCAAAATGATACTTTTATTGTGTTTTATATGACAATACAAATTTACCATTTTACATGACTGCAGTCTGATGTAACACAAGGTTTTTAGAAACTGTCCACAACACTGTTAAATATATATTATGGCCTGCAAAGTTCATATTGGTCATTTATACTGATTATACAAGCTCAGAAATGATTCGAGACTTTTTTGTTGTTCTGAAAAATAGCTTTTATTCTGGGTTTCTTTGTACTGTATCCCTTCCTGTGTGTTTTCCAGGTCTCACTGCACAACCTGCTCGTGTAATGTCAGCCGCTCCCTGTTCATTACGGTCCTGCGGTGGGAGTTGTCATGTGCTGTCGTGCTCCCTCTCCACCAGATCTCCCGTTTCCTGTTTTTTGTGCATCTACAGTACAGGGGCCCGTGAACCCTCCCCTCCCACGTTGTCATGGCAGCAGAGATGAATGGGGTGGAGCCTGCCGTTACCTCGGTGAATCTGACCTCGGGGTCCACACGCAGAGCGAGGCGCCCCGAGGCGACTGCTGCTCATTTATTTTCGGGGGGGTGTGTGCAGTACCCCTTTCTGGCTCTCCTGCTGAACTCCCTCTCCTCCATGTGACACTTAGAGTCATGGGTTACAGGTTCTGAGTCATCCAGATTTTCATTAAAGAAACAAATTATGTTTTCGGCCTACGTAATGATTATTTCATGTTATGGCTAAACCTATCCATGAGCTTTATGAGTTTAAGATAATCTTTTTCTTATACTTCTTACTCTCTGGGCCAGTTTTACAGCTTTAAGACCAGCTCACTCATTTCTGTTGCTAATGTATTGCTAATAACAATGTTTTTGTTATTTTAAATATTTAAGTGACGAAACTGCTCACTTAAGTAATTAATAATTGTTTTACAGTGTGTTATAAATTCAATGGTATTATTATTATTATTATTATTATTATTATTATTATTATTATTATTATTATTCATACATTTGTATTATTATCAACTGCAACCCCTCGACCCCCCCATGGGCATACACGCACGCACACACACGCGCACACACACGTAAGACAGATAAACATGCAAGTTCTCACAGTCCACAGTGGTCCGTGAGCAGGGGAATCTGTGAGCAGGGGGATCTGTGAGCAGGGGGATCTGTGAGCAGGGAGATCTGTGAACAGGGGGATCTGTGAGCAGGGAGATCTGTGAGCAGGGGGATCTGTGAGAAGGGGATCTGTGAGCAGGGGGATCTGTGAGCAGGGAGATCTGTGAACAGGGGGATCTGTGAGCAGGGGGATCTGTGAGCAGGGGGATCTGTGAGCAGGGGGATCTGTGAGCAGGGGATCTGTGAGCAGGGAGATCTGTGAACAGGGGGATCTGTGAGCAGGGAGATCTGTGAGCAGGGGGATCTGTGAGAAGGGGATCTGTGAGCAGGGGATCTGTGAGCAGGGGGATCTGTGAACAGGGGATCTGTGAGCAGGGGGATCTGTGAGCAGGGGATCTGTGAGCAGGGGGATCTGTGAGCAGGGGGATGTGCTGTGTTTGGGCTCTGAGGGAACAGTTTCTCACCTACTGCAGCCTCTGTGCTGGCAGTTAGTTCCTGTGAGACTGTCAGAGCAGTGCTGTCAGCTGTTCTTTATCTGGGAAAGACATCTGGAAGATTTACAGAGGAAGAAAATGACAACAGCATCCTTATACCACAGGAAAACAGGGGAGGGGGGGTGTAGTCTTTTTCAAACAAACACTGCTTTGATGTGTTCTGCTGGCTTTACAAAAGCCTCACCAATGGACATAATCATGGAAATCACTTGTCAACACTATCTTTATGAATGTTATTACACTTTCTGTCAATTTGCAGCATAATTTCTCTGCTCTTCTAAGTCATTATAGTGTTCATTAAGTTACAGAGTAAGAATAATAATAATAATAATAAGATGAAGAATGGTGTATGATTACATTCTACTGAATGTAGGCACTTTAAATTGGGAGCTGCAGTTATTCCTGTGATGTGGTGTTATTGCCTCAGACAGAGCGACAGGAACACATGTGGTTTGCTTTAGCTCAGCATAAGGCTGAAACCTTGAAATATTGTCAGCCCATCCATACATGTCACCCGTAAGAGATTTGTATCTTGAAAGAATGGCTCAGTAGAATCTCTTTGATTCTTATGGGAAGAGAAACGGTTCCTCACCACAGCTAAAGCATGATTGTACTTTAGCATAGGCACACACACACACACACACACACACACTCACACACGCACACACACACACTCACACACGCACACGTGTGCACACCCACACTCATACCCACACACACACACACCAGGGGGGAGAAAGCATACAAATAAAATAATGTATAGTATAACAATGTAAACATTTCTTTAATGATCTGCCCTTAGTCTCCTGTATGGGTGCAGTTATGGGATCAGAGTCCAGCACTGCCTGTGTGAGTGAGTGTGAATGTGAGGGGGTGTTTATACAACTGTGACAAAAAAGTTTTAGAAAACATGGCCAGTTCCATTCTAGCTCACACTTAATGATAATAATAATAATAATAATAATAATAATAATAATAATAATAGCACTCAAAGATCACCCCAAAGATGAACAAAAGAACACAGTGGGATAACATTAACTAACATTATGAACATTAAGCAGTCTTTTGCTTGTTAAGTTTGGTCACTTTTGCTTTGTTGTTTGTTTGTTTATTTGTTTGTTTATAAAAAATAAAATAAAAATTCAAATAGGCCCTGGTCCTTATCTTTGTTGTACAGGTAGCAGTTGAAATTGTACTTCCCTCTAGGGTCTTTCAGCGCACTTATCCCTGGCTATGGGTATGCACTTTATTGTACGTCGCTCTGGATAAGAGCGTCTGCCAAATGCCATTAATGTAATGTAATGTAATGTAAAAAAGGATGAAACACTAAAAATAAATCTAATCACATTAAAAAGTGTGTTCTTTTAAAAATGAGCCTCACAACTGGAAACTAATTTTGGGAAGGAGTGTATTTCACAGCACAGGAAAACATCACCTAGTTGTTTTTGTATATTATCTAAATATTGGGGGTTCATCATTGTGCGTGTGCGTGCGTGTGTGTGGTACAGTATACAGTATTCAGTTCATCATTCACCAGAGATCAGGGTGCTCATGCTGTTCGTGTTTTGAAATGCCTGAGGCCCATCATACAAACACAAAGATATATGATTACTTTAGAGGGACATAATAACAAAGTCACTCCGGCAAAGTCCCAAAGGAATTCAAAACAATATTTCCAAAAGATCTGGGTGGTCATGCGGCAGTGACACATTGGAAAAGCCACACATATCGTTTTTCATCCAGAGTCATGAAGATTGTGCTTTAAATGCGAAGAAATGCCAGATAAGCTCCCAGAAACATGTTCACCAGTTCACCAGTCAAGATGTTCATCTGATTTTATATCTGATTATTATCTGAGCTGAAACCCAAACAAACCATTCTTTCCAAGTTTTATTTTTATTTATTTATTTTCTGAAAAGCAGCAGGCATTCGCCACTCCATTCCAGAAATTTCCAGGTAGGGAGGCTCCGCCCCCCCCCCCCCCCACCCCCTTCACTGGAAGGGAAGCTAGGGAACTGCTTTTCAGGATATAAAAAATATAACAGAAAGGAGGAAAGCTCCATATTTAATGTTGGGTGTCAGTCCCAGCACATAGACAGGGTGTATAACTGCTCCTGAATGGCTGGCCTGCCATTTGTGTAACAACCAATTGCCTTTAGTTTTCTGATAGCTCTGTAAACCACACTGCTTCAAACTGGAGCACACTCACATCTTTAGGATGCACTTGTAGTCTGCTGCTGTAGCCAATGTTTATACATACAAATGTTAGACCAATATATCACCGTGCTGATTGAATAATTAAGGTGCAAAATCCTGAAAGGGATCGTTTATTTGTTGCCCTTGTTGTGTAGCCCCACCACAAACGGTTTCGTTTCGCCGGCCTCTCCCTGCCTCTGCTCTGCTTCAGTGCAGGGGGAGTCAAATTCAGGTCCTGGAGGACAGGTTTTCTGCAGGTTTTGTGGTTTCCTTTTAATCAGCGGCCAATTAAAGCCAACACGCTGCGCTGATGCTTTAGCCAATCAATGGCGTAAATGAATCAGCGTTGCTGAAACGCTGGAAACGGGCAGACACCGCGGCCCCTCAGGACTGCGCTGTCACAGCCCGGCTTTAGAATAATGAAACAAGTGTTGTTCTGCTTTAGCATATCAGTCAGCAGGTTGTGCAGTTAGCCAGGGTGCGCTCCATTGTTCATACTAATCAGGCGAAAGCACTGATGCTTTTCCTATACCGCGAACGGCTATTCCAGCTGGGCTGGGAGGTTACGCGATTTAAGTGATTACCCAACAAGGTTGGTCTGATTGGCCTGATTTTAATCCAGTTAAAAAATCTGCAAGAGCTGTAGTTTTTACAACTCCGCAAAACTGATTTTCTCACGTGTTTCGCTGAACTCGCTGGTCCTCTAGTAATAACAGTTTCAGTGGACCCTGCAGGAACGTAACTGAGTATGGAAAGTGCTTGCTTTGGTTTCTGGTGACTGGGAGTCAGATTCAGAATAGGCGCTTTTCTTTGTTGAATTGTGTTCACGCGGAAGTACAGGTAGTGGCTTCTACATCTGCGGAAATTGTTAATCCCATACAAATAGACCATAAATACATGCTGAAAACCTTATTACAGCACAGCCTGTAAAACTAATCCATCTGAAATAGGATTTAAGAGCATCTGCTACTGTAAAATAATGTAATGTAATATAATAGTGAACAGGAAAAGGTAAAGGCTACCAGCAAGGAAGCATGGGCAATGTCTATTTGAAAAACACATAATATGAAACAGTCAAATACATTTTAAGGCCTGATACATTTCAGGATACTGTCGTATCACAATATTATTGCATGGAGAGTGGAGGGGGGGGGCTGATAACGGATCTTGAATCAGTGCATTTACAAATCAGATACTGCCCGGTCGTATCATCAAAGGGTAAACAGAAAAACATTCTCCTTTATGTGATAAATCAGCTGGTGTGGCCAAACCATCCATCATGTGATCTTGACACAAAAAGCTTCACTGTTTACTTCCAGAAACACGTAGGCTGGGCAGTTTCAGAAAATACAGTTTTCCCTTACATACCTATTACAAGCAAACTCATGATAAAGCACAAAGAAGGGCAACTAAATGTGTTCCTGGTATAAAATGTGAACGGCACGAGATAATATTTAAAATATCCATCCCTCCATTTTACCAAAAGGAGACTGAGGATGGATTTTATTTTAATTCCCTAAAAGAGATGAACAAAAGTGATCTATAATTTTTTTTTTCTTTTCTTTTAATCTAACTTTGTCACTTTTGGCAATGTGTGGAAAATAGGTTACGATAAACTCCACACAGATTTAACATTCATTCTTATGGGAGGAAATCCCTCTCTATATAATATGTCACATCAGAGAACTTAGTGGTTTGTTGTAGATGGAAAGTAACTAAATAGGCTACTGCAATTTTGTACAGCAGTGACTCAAAAAGTTTTCAAAATTACAACATGCAACAATATTTGATATATCTATATTTTATGATACTGGTATTACAGTATGTACTTATCTTATGTTCAAGTGGCACATTTTTAAGGTTGTGTCATTCTTGTATCTCTTGCAATAACAAATTCAGCAGAAGCAGAATTATACGGTATATAACCTCAGACACAACTAGGCGGGCATTATTTACATATCATCCTGGTACCTACTGGGGTATTGCTCCTGGCTACTGCAACAACCACATTAATATGGAATTGCCTTCCTTTTAAGGCTTGAAATGCTCATTTTATTGCTCTTTTTTTTGTGTTAGTTGCAACTTCGAATCTTCTTCAAGCTTCAAACTTTCTTAGGAGCTGAGCTCTGTTCAGAGTATAAATAAAAAGTGTGCACCACTCAGTAACAATATATTATGAAACATTATATTACTTTCTTAATTATAAAGAGCCAAGAAACTGTCAATATTATCACGTAAGAAGATACAGCCCACAAACACACTTTTTACAAGGATATTAGAATAGAATAAAATAGAATAAAATAACATATTTTTTTCCCAGGGGGAACTTAAGCATCATATACAGTATTATGATTACATGTTAGTGTATGACAGAGCTGTGCAATACATTAATTGACTGTAGCAGTCAATGCTGCATGTGCTGTACTCAACATACTCTTCCTGGGGACGGGAAAAAAAGCCAACATCATTTCAACATCATGACACCAAGGTTACAAAACAATAATACCTCATATGTTACACTTGATAACCATGGTTATCTCACCTTTCCAGCAAGATTATTAGCCATGCTGCTGTAATAAAGTTTATGAGAATAAATTCAGCAAAATTTAAATAAACGTTTAAATACATTTTCAATTACCTCAGGAGTTGCTGCTTGAGACAAACACTGTGGTTTAAACGTTTATGACAGAGACGGTTCCGATGCCGTTTCTTCCCTTAGGTCATGTTTCTGCTCCCTGTCAGTGGGGGCCTTTTTATGCTCGTCTCACAAGATGCCTGCAGCATAAAGGGCCGTTCTGCTGCTCCGGGACCATTCGGAAATCAATGCTGCATTAATTCCTCAAGTCCTCTGTAACTCGCTGCCTGAACTCAGCATGGTGGCTAATCTTTGGACAACAAACACTGACTTTCAAATGAAAGAAAAAAAGGTCAACGTTTGGAAAGGATCCCGTGCTTGGGGGAAGACTATTCCAGTGCACGCACGCATGCACACACACACACACACACACACATGCACACACAGACACGTGAACATACAAATCGACCTTCATTTTATTTAGACTTTACTGTGAATTTATGTTTACATTTGCAATTCATATTATTAGTTGGTTTAGAAGAATCCCAGTAAAATCGTATAAGAGAGCATATGTGTTTTATTTCAGTGTCCCTAAACTTCAGTTTTATTAGTTTATGATTGCAATTAGTTTAGAAACCATGGAAAGTAAACTTTTTTTTAGAGCTGTCAAGTATACTTTTTGCAAGTCTAGAGTACAAAGAGACTGAGTTCCATAAATTATTAAATGGCTTAATGCAAATTTGGTTGAGGAATCAGAAATGCATGAATGTTTGATCAGAGAATGTATCAGGTGAATTAAACAATTTGAAAGGAAATATGCAAAGCATATCTGACATATTGACATCTGCATAGCACCAGAGATGACTCATTTATGAAAACTTTATTTTGCTTTATTTTTATGGAATTAATTTTAGGCCCCTGCTGTACATATAGTAGTCACATAGAGTTATGTAACTTCTGTAAAAAGAAATATGTATTGCCTCTATAAAACTTTCCATGCTCTTAAAGTGTGAAAAAGCACCAAAACATAGGTAATAACATCTTTATTACTGTGGAATTACTACTTTATCAAGAAGTCATATGGAAATGTGAGCTTGATTATTGACTATTTTTAACAGGGACACTCCCATCCCAACTGAAAAATTGATATCTTTTTTAGACTCGGAACAAAAGTATTTTTCTTTTTTAACAACACTAATAGTATGCTGATGTTACCCACGTGCGGTGCTTGTGATTGGACTTCTTCTATCGACAAGATTAGCAGAAAATTATCTAAGCTATTCGGTGTTCTCTGAGTCAGATGGAGGTGAGATATCTTAAGCTGTAGAATGTACTTGTCCTTGTCTTCAATTTCACTTATGGAAACCAAGTTCAGCAGAGTTACTGTTTAGTTGAATTTTTACCTTTCCATTTAGAATGGACAACATTGTTACACCTCCCAATGTCATGGGCATTCATTTTGAACTCAACATATAACAATAATTCAACACTAGTAATATAAGTAATATAAGCCTGATATAATGTATACCACACTTTGTTTGCAGTTATTATGCTATAATATCAAAAATATCAACACTGAGTATGTCACACAAACACTGGACTCACTACGTGAATCCGCTGTGTATAGGTGGCAGACATTGAGTGGATGTGGATGATATAAGACCGTACCTGGCTGCAATATCCTGGCCACCTTTTGTTTTATGACGATTTGGGTTCCACGGGCGGTTTCAAGGCTGCTCATTGACCTTTCCCTCTACCCCCCGAAGGCTCGGGACACGGCGTGAAGTAACGACATTTACAATTTTCACATCACTGTCAATAACTCTGGGTCTCCCACGAGCGACGGCGGGAGTGGGGACGGCGGCTGCAGCCCGCGGCGCGGCGGGTTTGTCTGAGGAACATCATTAACGTCACGGACGCCGCACATCGATTCCGGCCGAGGGTCGGCGCAAAGAATATCAAACAGGACGTCACGGTCTTTCCAGGTGACCGACGGGAAGGGAGAAAAAGCCCCAGTTCCTGTTTACGTAACAAAGATTTTCGCCTCTTTCGCCACACCTGACAGCACTCAGGAAGGGGAAGAGTGGGAGGCTGAGGCCACCTAGCAAACACGGTTTCAGAGAATCAGTAACGCTGCCGCAAAAATCACAACAGTATTTTGAGAAGGTATGTGTAAATTATGATTACGTTGTAGTGTTTTGAAGAAGACAAGTCGCTCGGTTTGCGGGTAGGAAGAAGACTTTCTTTATTTGCAAACGCGTTGGCTGGCTGGCTAGCTAAAACACTCCAGCCCAGTGAGCGAAGCTGACGTCAGCTCTCTGGTCCGTCTCCTCAAAGCACCCGGGCGCAACAGGGAACTCTCACTGTTAGACTCAGTGATCTCCACAATGTATCAATTATGAACAGACTTATAATCAGTTATGGTCAGGAAACAGGAAGGGGGAAGCCGGTTCCCAGAGAGCATTATGGGGTAGTATCCGTTCCATACCGCTGCCATCTGCCATCTGCCATCTGTGACCCCAGTTTTCCTGGGCTGGCTCTTGATAAGTGGGTTCCCCTCTCCTGACTGTATGGGTTATCAGCCTCTGTTCTAGCAGTTAGGCAGCTGCAGATTACTCCTGGCTGGGTCACCTGTGTAATCCCCAGTTGGTGTCTCTCTTACTCTACTGCTCTTCTCTCACCGTATTCAGGACCACCCTGTCTAGCCTTCCTCCTGTTGCCTGTAGCCCCATTACATAATACACCCAGTGATCACTTTATTAGGTACACCTGTACACCAGCTTGTTAATGCAAATATTTAAGCAGCCAATCATGTGGTTGTGACTAAATACATAAACGCATGCTGACGTGGTCAAGAGGTTCAGCTATTTTTCAGCCCAAATTATATGATGGGAAAGAAATGTGATTGCAACTTGGAATGATTGTTGGTGCCAGACAGGGTGGTCTGAGTATCTCAGAAAGTGCTGATCTTCTGGGATTTTCACGCACAACAGTATACAGTTTGCCGAGAATGTTAAGTATGCACCAACAAAGAAGAATGTGGAGGACCAACAGGAAAAGTGACAGGCAAGAATGTATGCCTTTTTAAATATTTGCACATTGTGACACATAATGGATTTTTAGCTGAATGATAGATGAGTATTTCAAGATTCCAGATCTGTGCTTATCTCATTTTTGACCAAAGTTTTTTGAAGATTCTGTAATTTTGAGAACTGCGTGATGCTATGTCTTTTGTGGTGTGAGACACGTATCCAGCCCTGGTGCCAGTAATGGCCCTTAGCCCCTTCAACCAGACCCGCACTACAAACTCCAGATTTTCATGCAGGTCCTAGCTTCTCACACCGTATGATTTTCTATTTTGATAACCCGGGGGAAAATATGAAAGGAGAACGCATAAATGATTAATACTGTCAAGCAAAACAAAACGAAGAAAAAAAACTCAGGAAAAAGATTAAATTGTTTTGTGTGACATTTTTAAATGCCGTCTGATGCTTTCTCTCACTGAAGACCTTTTATTTATCGTTTCATACCTAACTGCCAGTTTTATCCTTCCCACCGCTTCCTGACTGCCGAGAGAGTCATCGCGTATTTCAGGTCTTTTTTTAATCAAAGAAACCCTAGACGGAGACCGACTAGACAAGACTGTCAATACAAACCAGTTTAGCATTTCGCTTGATGAGAATGCACCATATTAAAATTGACTGACAGCTGTAAAGGTTTGCCGTGTCTCAGATATAGCCATCAGAAGCAGTTAGCCTAAATCCGTGTTCCTCAAATCTTGGTTCTCAAGGGCCTGGAACTGCAGGTTTTCCACCCTCACTTTACCTGGGAGTAGGGGTGTCGGGGAAGTCAAGTTTAAGGTGAAATATGGTCAATTTCCGAATCCAGCCATTTTAACAGTTTAACGTTTGTCACTCTGAATGCCAAACACAAGTGCATCAACTGATAAAACCCTTCACTTATCCAACACGTAAAATAAATGTATTTGATGATTAATTATTAGCAAATGTATAAATAATCAATTAAATCACCAAATTATTTAATAGGCAGAGCAACCTGCTGGTTGAACCTTTATCAAAATATACAACTCACAAGCTGGTTAAAATAAAGAAATGTATAAAGTTACATGACAGGTTTGACAA
The DNA here is from genome assembly GCF_963514075.1 of Conger conger. NCBI lineage: Eukaryota > Metazoa > Chordata > Actinopteri > Anguilliformes > Congridae > Conger > Conger conger. The sequence continues at coordinate 44,300,606 of NC_083765.1, read as the reverse complement.
CACTTTGGCCGAGTGAACTGATTGTTCAGGTAATTACCGTGGTCAGGAAGAACGCCAGGGCCTGGTTTGGATATAAAGGCTGGATTTTAGCATCTAAACCATGGCTCTGGAAGGCCCATTGTTGGGCATTTTCTACACATAGACATTTTACTCAGTCTTTCCCGCTAATATGGCCTTGCATTACTGTACATCTTCCCAGTGCAACAGGCTCTCAACGTTTTAACAATCATCCTCACTAAAGCTATTTCTGTTACAACCAGGAAATCTTCATCTGATCATTTCCAGTTAAGAAAATGTGCTGTACTCTTGGTATTTACAGATCTAAATTCAGAATAGTCTTTCTTGATTTTGTCAAAAACAATAGGGGTAGGGTCAGGAAAACAGTAACTGGCCGGGTTGAGGCAGTTAATGATTAAAAAGAGATTTTTACGAAACTTATAATTAAATACAATAGATACATAACAACTTTCATTTAGTATTTATTGTTTATTGTCCTAGGTAATATTTAGGTTTATGATTAGGGTTAGGCCTTAAGTTAGGTGAAGGATTAGGGCCAGGCTTTGGGTTAGGGTTGAGGAGAGATAAGGGCCAGTGTTCTGGTTCATTTTTTCAAATTTGGAATAACATTTTTTTATATATTTTCTTCATTTCTAAAATGATATATATTTTTTGTAAGTTAGTCACATTATCATAACATCCTCAGTCCAATTTAGGAATGTGCAGACCAGCACACATATACAGTAGTATCCTTGATACTGAATGCAGTCAAACAGTGCTACGTTTAAGTCTTATAGTCAGTGTAATAAACTACAGGAGTTTAGAGTATAATTGGCTCGCTGCATTCACTTTAAAGTGTATGCTCCCACATGACTGTAGCCACCCAATCAGCACGACTCAGTGCTATTCACAATGGGGCTGGTGATAAGCCTCTTAGCCTGGGCGAATCAAAGCCAAACAGCGCATCACTCACTGAATTCCCAAGCAGTTGACACAAGCAGAATTGCATTCTGGACCATGAGCAACATGGCCACCCCAAGAGGCTGGATACAACACCCCAAAAGCACCAGAGGTATTATAGTGAGTGCGGTAGCACTTCCATTCAAAAGAGCACATTTTGAACCTCAATATCTTCACCCATTCCAAAACCAATCTCAGTGCCATTTCGCAGGTCTACTACAATGGCAACGAGCTTGGTTTGGTATTGATTTTGGTATTGCTGCGTTGTGCCATTTCTGTGTTATGGATACCCTTACAAAACTGCTTTCAGCCAATACAAACATTTCACTTAAAACACCTTTTTTTCCGATTAATGGCTCTTGTTCATTACTAATTTATAAATGCAGCATTCAGTAATGTGACACATGAAATCAGATATGTAGGTGTATTTTATGTCCTCACCTGAAACATTGCAGTTGATCTCGTCGGCTCAGCCAAACTGAGTTTGATTTAGATTTGTTCAAATCTAATTCCTTCTTGTTGTTCATTCAAAAATGTAGCACACAGAAACACATGGCACACAGTGACATTATATGGGCAAGTTTGCTATGAGGAGGCTGCAGGTTTGAATCTCACAACAGTGTCTTCTCCATTTTCGAGCAAAAGAAATGAGTCTGGGAGCATCCAGCTGCTATCCTAGATACGAATAATAAAATAAAAAAGGAAATCAGTACGAGCAAGATGGCTCTTTAAGAAAAAGAGAAAATTGCTATTAGTCACTTTGAGAGTCATGGAACTGGACTTCACTTGCATTGGGAGCAGCTTCAGTTTGGTGTGAAAGAATGATCAGGTTGTATCTCCAGCTCCCATTGCCTTCAGGTGTATTTTGTAAGTGTTTCTTTAGTCTCCCGTAAAGTGGAGCAGGAACACCACCCATGCGGTCTGCAAGGGAGCCTCATGATTAATGCAACTGCATATATAATTCTGTTTAATAACATTATTAAAATGACTACATCAATCAAAACCATAGACAACTGGAATATTTGCAAGTGTGATCATTCCTAAGTGCTGTCCTTTTTTCAAATTCATGAGGAGGATGCCTTACACAGATACCTGTCAAGTAAAAATATGATTTACAACTTCTGTGGAGTACAAGACAATTATGCTGTTAAGACTTCACATTCTCTATAGTTTGGGTTTTAATAAGGATATCTTATTAATATTTATAGCGTAATTGCTTTTCGCCGCGTTTTTCCCTGGAAAAAGGGATGACAAGGGCAAAAAAAGCTGTCGTTGGTAATTAAGACAAAACGCATTAATTATGAGTGATGCAAACACGTCAGACGAGCACGACTAATTATTTGAGCAGGGTTAGCGGCCGCTTAATGCTAGCAGCTGATTCATTTTTTAGCATGCTGTATTGTTTTTGGGGGGTCTTTTCGTAATGGAGAATGATGGTGGAAGATGGCAGTGGGGCGATTTCGACGAGAACAACCTCTGGCACGTTCCTGGGGCCTGTTCCAGGAAGCAGGTTCACTGAGTTAGCCATTTTACTGCACTGAGTAAAACCCACAGAGCAGGATCACTGAGTTAGCCATTTTACTGCACTGTGTAAAACCCACAGAGCAGGATCACTGAGTTAGCCATTTTACTGCACTGAGTAAAACCCACAGAGCAGGATCACTGAGTTAGCCATTTTACTGCACTGTGTAAAACCCACAGAGCAGGATCACTGAGTTAGCCATTTTACTGCACTGAGTAAAACCCACAGAGCAGGATCACTGAGTTAGCCATTTTACTGCACTGAGTAAAACCCACAGAGCAGGATCACTGAGTTAGCCATTTTACTGCACTGAGTAAAACCCACAGAGCAGGATCACTGAGTTAGACATTTTACTGCACTGAGTAAAACCCACAGAGCAGGATCACTGAGTTAGCCATTTTACTGCACTGAGTAAAACCCACAGAGCAGGATCACTGAGTTAGCCATTTTACTGCACTGAGTAAAACCCACAGAGCAGGATCACTGAGTTAGACATTTTTCTGCACTGTGTAAAACCCAGAACAGGGCCATGGTCCACAGAGCAGGATCACGGAGTAAACCCCAGAACAGGGCCCTAAACAGGGGACAATCCCCCCTGGAGCAATGTGGTTAAGGGCTTGCTCAAGGGCCCAACAGCGGTGCTAACCTTCTGGCTCCCAGTCAAGCACCTTAGCCACTACTGTACAGGCTATTCCAGACATAGGTCTTACTCAGTTTCAAGGTTTTACTCAGTGCAGTTATCCTGATAATTTAGTAATCTTCTTTTATGGAGTATATATATTTTGAGCCATGTAATATAATCTGTTTAGAAATTAACCAAAAATAAGGTTTTGGTCTTTTCCTCAGTGAACGCAAAACCTTTGATGAACGAATATAAAGGCAGCTATTTTGAAGCCTGATGTGGCGACGGGTTTCTCTCAGTCCTGAATGAGACAGGAGACTCTTTGGCCAGGATATGTTTGGAAGTGGAGTGAGTCAGATTTTTATTATTTTTAAATTAACTGGTCACAAGTCTGGAATATACAGGACCCCTAGACTTGAATCCAACTTATTTTATTAGCCTTACAGGAACACCACAGGCATGTCTCTGTATTTTATTAACCAACATTTTATTTTATTATAAGCATAAATCACACAAATGTTAAAATCGTCAGTAGACATAGAGATTTTCTGCAGTAATCCCTTTTTCTGTACAGTACCCACTACAGTGAGCAAAGAGGCTACTATAAAAATGACATTTAGAAAATCAATGCTGTGTGTGTGTCCCAGAATATTAATGCCTGCTGGAGAGTGTTAGTATTTTTATTTGACTACATTGGCCTTAGTATGTTTGCAGGTGGCAGCATCATGGCCCAGGCAGACCTGGGTCAAATACATAATTGTTTTGGATTCAAATACTTTTCTGTGCTCGATTGATCTTGCCTGGTGCAAATGAGCCAACCAAGAGGACCAGAAGGCAGGGCTTGCTCTTTTTGAGAGTATATCCAATAGGTTCTAACACACCAGACAAGCTCAGTAAACCGTAGAAAAGTATTTGAATCCAAAACAATTATGTATTTGACCCAGGTAAAGCAGGGTCTCTTTTGCTGGACTTCCATTGGTCACCCTCATCCTTTACCACATAGAATACATTCCTTCCCACACGAATGCTACACCATAAACTAGCTTCTGCCTGTTACATCAAAGAGAGCGCAGCAAATCAAAGTGAATTCAGAAAAAACTTCATTGTAATCCACTTAGTCTCGGTTGGCTGGCAGACACAAATACACATAAACACTGGTACACACACACACACACACACACACACACACAGACACACACACACAGCTTCACTGTGATTTACAATCTGATCTGGCCTTTTGGGTGCATGACATTCAATTTCATTTTCTTTAAGTTCATTTTTTCTCCCCGTCCTCCCTCCACCAAGGTCGTCATGGCGGCCGGTTCGCGGGCCTTCTCCCCTCTCCTCTCCCAGACCGCGGGCGCGAGTCATGCCATCGCCGCGTCGCGCTCCCAGATACCTGCCTTCCAACACGTCCGCCCCGAACCCTGCAATCCCTCTTCATTCCCACTAACAATTGAGTAATGAAATATTGATTTTTAGTTAGATTCAAACTGGGGTTATTAGGTTTGCATTGATAAATCCTGCCCCTGCTCTCGCCTGGAAGAGCCTCGGCCGGAGCTTTGACTGTGTGGCGCCACTTCCCCTACACCCAACCCCCCCCCACCCCACCTCCCCAACTGCGCCACCGCCCCTTACTGCTACATTCACACTGAGTTGAAGGTGACTCTACCAATTACCAATGTCCCCTCGTCATGGCATGAGGTGTCATTCCCTACCCAGGACACAGAGGCATGTGTATTTTACACATTTCAGGTAGAAACTGGAGAGAATACTGGTGACACTCTGCACCTGTAGGTACAGTAGGCATCACCATTACAAGACAAGCGTAGAATGCAGACACTAAAATGGCAGAATGGTTCAGTAATACACAATAGCGTGATACTGGGAATCATATTTTACTGTATTTAGTACTTTAAGTACAGGCCAGACGTAAAATGTCATACCAGTCTAAGAATTTATTTAATAAGTTTACAGATCCCTTGCCTGGGGATTGGGGATTGAAGAGGAAATATTTTTAATCTTTTAAGCCTTTCACTATTGCCTGATTAGTATGTTCTTAACTGAACATTCTAATGCTGATGTAACAGTCACTGCCGGTAATTGAAACCAATGGAGTCCTAGAATACTGACTTAGAATTTGAATAAATAAATGAATAACATTTTTTAAAAATGGGTTGTCATTTTAGTGACCAAAGAACTTTTTCCACAAGTTTGAAAAAAAGTTTTTTTAACAGCTAACTGGTAATGACATGGTTGAAATGCTAATTGTTTTTATTAACACTATTACATTTCCACCCCCATATGGGTCAGATAACCATTTTCAGATTCGATTTAATCTTTTCTGAGAAAACGCCTGACACCCTGAAGTTGAACCATGTTCTTTCCTGATCTGTTATTTGTTTAAAAGTCACTCAGGCAAAGTTTAAATATAACTGCGAGAAGGCTGCCACTGAATAAAGAGTCAACCAATATTTCAGTCAGCATCCCTAAAGCTCCTGTTTCTTTGTTTTAACACTCTAATTACTGTGTGTATTTACACAGGGTTTAAACATATGCGTCTGTGCATTTTATGCTCTCTACGTAGCTGATCTGTCCTTGCAATACCTTGATTAGCCTTTTTAAACAAGTGTGCGCTTTTGCAATTAACAAATAACAAAACCATAACAATATGAGATAGACGCCAAGACTTGGCTTGAATTTTTCTCACGTACAGTATAGGTGAATGAATGAACAAGTGTTTTTTTTAATGTGTGACTTCAGCAATTAGCAGACTGTTGAAAAGCAAATGGGTTTCTCTCTTAGTCAAACCAAAGCTGAAATGTTGATTGAATCACAGCCCAACTACACGAAACAAGGAATGCAATTGAGCAACTGGTATAAAGAAACGTCAAGAGTATGCTTGCCAAATTTCGGTCATGGAGTGCCACAGTGTCTGCTGGTTGTCAGTGTGTTTCAACACCAATGATTCATTTTGGTGAACGGATAAAGAAAACACACATCTCGTTCTCAAGAACTAAACTAACCACTGGTTGAAAGGAAGCCAAAACATACCTACAGACACCGCGGCCCTCCGGGATGTGGGTTTGCGCGCCCTGTTCTGGAGGAATTTCCACAGTTTCACTACTTTACAGACCATGGTCCTGGAGGGGCGCAGGGTGTGCTGGGTTTCACTGTCTGACTTTCTAACCAGCTCAGACCTTGACTCAGATAAGGCAGGTAAGGTGAGTTCACTGTGTAATCAGCTGCCTCGGTTGATCAATTACATGCTGTGTGAAAGCGAAAGCCAGTTCAGCCTGTGGCTCTCTGGGACTAGGCTTGTGTAAGCCTGCCCTAGAGAAATGTCTGATGAGAAGTACATGGACTAACACAATAGCTCTAGTTGCAGTGTCAAACAGAGTAGAAACTATGAGATATACTTGGTGGATTGCAAATAAAGTAGCCTATAGCCTAGTGGCTAAATTGCTTGCCTGGACCCCTGGAAAGTTTGTGGTTCAAACGCCTGTCTGACCACAATGAGATCTGTGCAGCTGAGAAAATCTGTGGTCCACCATGTTGCTCCAGGATTAGCCTGCTTAGTCACATCAACGGTACAGCCAGTTGCTTTGGATATAAGCATCGGCTGAATCATTCTAATGTAAAATCTATGTTTTAATCCAAGAATAGTGTTGAAATTTTGGCCATACCAATGTACCGATGAAGGCTTGGTATGTCCGAAACTTCAACAGTGTTGTTGGACTAAAACTTTGATTTTGGAGCATTATATCAATTGTGCTAGTCGTGTTATTCTGTCCTATGGAACCGATATAAATGCACACAACCATGCAGCCTAGCTTCTCAGAGACACACAGACATATAATGTTGCCTTGTTCAATGCACGAATGTGAGCATCGATTGGAACAGTCATTACATTACATTATTGGCATTTGGCAGACGCTCTTATCCAGAGCGACGTACAGTTGATGAGACTAAGCAGGAGACAATCCTCCCCTGGAGCAATGCAGGGTTAAGGGCCTTGCTCAAGGGCCCAACGGCTATGCGGATCTTATTGTGGCTACACCGGGATTAGAACCACCAACCATGCATGTCCCAGTCCTTTACCTTAACCACTACGCAACAGGCCGCCCTAGTCAGGGATTAGAAAGTGAAAGTGTAGGCCTTAAATGGCCCTTCTTACCAGCATCATGTGAAATCACAGGAAATGTGAATAACCAGTCAGAAAATACGGTCAGAGAGTGACTGACACTGATGCAGAGTTCGGAGTCTGTTAACGAGCAGGGACTAATAAAGGTGTTTTCTCTCCACAACAAGGCAGCGCTCCACTTGTCTGTTCATCCTCCTCAAATCACCAGTCCTGACTACAGACAGCACTAATGTAACAGGAGAGAAAGAGACTACAGACAGCACTAATGTAACAGCAGAGAAAGGGGCTACAGACAGCACTTATGTAGCAGGAGAGAAAGAGACTACAGACAGCACTAATGTAACAGCAGAGAAAGGGGCTACAGACAGCACTTATGTAGCAGGAGAGAAAGGGGCTACAGACAGCACTAATGTAACAGGAGAGAAAGGGAAAGGGTTATGACATGTTTTAACCCCTTTTTTCTTAGGATTGTTGAGATCTCTTTGTATGCAACACTTTGTTACACTTTTTCACCCTTTGACATAAGGTTAGTTTATGTCAAATGACATAACACTGTTATGCTTTTATCCATAATTCTTATTGTTTCTAACTGTTCAGCACCCTGGAACACCTTCCACTGAAGAACAAGTACACCCAGTTTTTGATCGGCACCCCCAGAAATTGGAGGTTCCCCCTCAATCAGTGATCTCCGTGTCTCTCCCACCCACCCAGTCCGAAACTTGCAATCCCCCCCTCTCCCTTTTCACTCCTAACTTTCCGTGGCGCAGCCTCATTGGACCGGTGATGGCACAACGGGCAACAGGCTGGCGCTGTCAGGCGTGACGCGTCTCTTCCCTCCGCGCCGCCACGGGCCATATCCCCACAATCAGGCCACTTGTCGTTTGTAAGCCGTGTCATTTACATTGCGTCAGACGTCACGCCAGTCTGGATGGTCTGCCACTGAACCTCGCTTGCCTGTTTATGGAGCAAGTGGATTTATGGGCCTAAACTGTGCTGCACTGTGTGCCCCTCCATTACCACAAATCTAACAGGACCCTTCAAGGTTATGCGAAATATCAATTTAGCCATGCAGATTACACTGGAGTCAGGATACATTCAGTAACTGATATGTAACTGTGTAATAGGTATCAGGGTCAAATATGCAAATAGTATTCTACAATTTTCTGAGCTTGTCTGGTGTATTGGCATCTATGAAACCCCACCTTCTGATCCTCTTGGTTGGCTGAATCAATCGGGCATCGAAAATTATTTGAATCCAAAAGAATTACGTATTTGACCTGGTGGACGAAAAGTTAATATTCTTCACTGAAAACAACGGTCACAATTTTGTCTCAAAAAACCGAGTCAAAGGTAAGGAAGACATTTTGGGCCAAAGGCTGCATGGGTTGCACATGGGTGCTGAATTCACCTTCATTGTTTGTTAGAACACAGCTCTCATTCAAAATAAAAACTGTGAAATAATCTGGCACCTACTCAATGCAGAACTAATCTCATGAAGAAACATGGGGCAGCAGGTCAGTTTTAGCTGAGACTATCCTAATAGTGGATTAATCAGGCATACAGGTGAATGGCTGAATACCCATTTACTTCAAATAATAAAGCGCTGAAGGGGTATCATCACATTCACGCAAATACAAAAAAAAATCATAATAATAAATTGCCATGACTGGGCATTCTCTTTTGTTCACACTACATAGACCCTGGATGTTCGGTGCAGAATATTTGAGTTATCCTTTAGCACAACGTCAAATTCAATGATTGCAAAGCAAAAGCATGGAACAAGTAATAATCAACATCAAGAGCAAATTCTGTTGAGACAGAGTCTTGGCCTGTCACATGTGCCCATCCACCTGAGGACTGATGGAACCGGACGAGAGGCATCACAAATGATTAAGCAGCATAGGTCTTGATCTGCAAAATGACATGCAATGCTGAGAGGCTAGTTTTGGTGTTAAACTACCATCACGTGAAACCTTAATTTTTCTTGGGTTCTCAAATGAAATAGTTTTCCTGGTAGCATTAATTTTGCAGTTATTGGGATGATGAGGCAATCCATCGAGATTCCCGGAACACGTCACTGAAGCAGAGATATATTATCTACCTCTGCGAATGAAATCTAATCATTCATACTGCATGTCCCATCCACTGGGGAAAATTATCTTAGCTACACAATCTTCCTGACCAAACGTCCTGCCTTTTAGGGGTGGGGGACAGGGAAACAGGTCATATTCAAAACATCTGAACGTGCTTTCACCTCCATTCCTTGGGTGATTGAATGGAATGTACGGATCACCATCAGAGAGGGGAAGTGGTGACATCAATGGAAAAGCACTGACATCATCAGAAATGAAGCCAAATGTGAAATTCCAACCATACAGAAGCCTCCCGATTAAAGACATTTCATCAACAGTTTATTTTCAGGATTGATTGTTAAAGACGTTCAAAAGACTGTTGCAATAATGTATTATGTTAAATTTATTTATTTATTTATTTATTTATTTATTTATTTATTTATTTATTTATTTATTTATTTATTTAATTCTATAAGATAAATCAGAATTTAGTTAGTTAATTGCGTGTATTCCCCTCACAAAATAAGCATTCTTGAGATTTTGGTCATGTCCAAATGATGTCTCTGAAAGCAGGCCATTGCAGTATGTCCAAACTAAATATTATTTCACTTTCAGGAATGAAAAAAAAAAGATTAATTGAAACCACTAAAAGTTTTATTTTTGTACATTCCCATAATACATTGTGGCACACTATAATGGCCCATGTTGTGCAATGGAACATAACTCTTCAGGCTTCAGCAATCAAATCACAGGCATGGTTATGCTGGCTATTTTACTGGGGGATTCGTATTTAATCAGATTTCGACCACACCCTTCAGACAAATATGTAGAATTACTGTATACCCCAGTCTGCCCCAGTCTCTGACAGGGATAACATAAACAAACCTTCCTCTTAACATTCTGTGAAGGCCCAGAACGACATCTTTTCAGCAATGAGTGAGATCAGATGCAGGCTGCAAAATAAAAACAAGGTAACAGTTTATTTTACAGACCCCCTATTACCTAGTATTTATTGGGTAAGTACACCGCTACTTGTCTGATTATTAAGTAACTACTTTGATTTCAGTGGTAAGTACTACGAAACAAAGTCAGTAAGTGCCATATGTACTGTAAATACTACATAAATCCTTTGAACAGCCTGTTTCATAGTACTTACCCCTGAAGTCAAAATTTACCGAATAAGTACAGTACCATGTATTTACCCAGTAAATGCTAGGTCAGTAACAAGGATATTATAAATATATTATGAAAAATGAAATAGATGAGAAATAGTAAAAGAAGTAAGAACATCCGTGTTTTGTGTATTAACATTTGCCGGGCCTCATGGCGATGATTATACCATGTGTACCATTTCATTTTCCACCCTGGGAGGGGAACAGATGGGGAGGATGAACAATGCTGCCAAATGCTTCTGTTAATATACCACAGATTTGCTTTCAATAATCCCTGGGTTTTTTTCTTTCTCGACATAAGGGACACAATGTCTTCTCAGTGTTTTCCTTGTGAAATATTGAACCGTCCCATTAAATTAGGGTATTATTCCTGAGGATTTGTGCTGGCCTTTGTCATTTATTTAACTTCTTATCTATTTATATATTTATTTGGAGGTCAGACCCCGCGTCTTGATTGTGTGCTGTTATATTTCAGGCGGATGAGACATGGATTCAGGGGCATGAGGCATCCATCTCCGCTTCTCTCCCCATCCTTTAAGGATGCTCTACAAGAACAACGTGTCACAGATGTGTCACAACTCAAGGACGTGTGCATCAAATAATTTTATAGATTAAGGCGAGGGGGCAGGGGCTGGGTTTCCATGGTGAAGTGGCGTGATTATTCAGATTGTTTTGTCATGTTCACTGAAGCGTTCATTAATCAGATGAGCCTCGCAGATGAACAGCGCTGGCAGAAATACTTATACGGCCGCACGTCTGCGAGACCACCCCGGCACAAGACCGAGCCGGGAGGACTCTTCTGGGCACGACTCATTTCAATTTAGTCACTTCTTACCAGACTCCATACCGAACCAGTTTGTGTGAAAATGTCTGCTTGTTGTAATGGCCAACCCTGTTAGTGGAACCACCTGATTGGCGAAAAGCGCTGGGAGTGGCCGAGTAGTGTTTCAGGAGTCATCGCTGAAAAGATGATGGCAGATCCAGTACAATCCATCACAAACTCTTCTAAACCACACACTTCCCTCTGGCTGCCAGGGCCCATGGGAGCCCCCCCCCACTCTCCCACACACACACACACACCCTTCCCATAGGGCACCACCTCTGGAGGGTGTTGAAAGCCTTTTCACCTCCCACCTCACAACCAAAATCCAAATACAGTTGGTGAAGATGGCCTCTGAGGGTGCATTGTGGTAATGTCTGATAATGACATGGACGCCATTTTGAGCACCATCTTAGGTGCAGAAGAGAAGCCAGGGAAGTTCGGCAACACCATGGATGTGGAGGTGGTCTCAGGTTCTGATCATGTAGACCGGGTTCTTCATATCCTTATTGCGCGATTTAGATTTATAGACCACTGACTGAAGCGACAATATTTCCAGTTTGTATGTATAGTGGAGAAAGAGGAGGGGCGTAATGAAGTATACAGGTACAGACCTGTCAGTCAGTTTGACGGACATATCTGGCCCCATATCTCTGTAGTAGGACGTGTGAATGAATTAGCCGATTTGTGCGTGCAGGCGTGTGTGTGCTCTGTTCATGCGTGTGTGTCTGCAGCAGTAATTATAATGTGTGTGTGTGTGTGTGTGTGTGTGTGTGTGTGTGTGTGTGTGCGTGTCTGCGGTAATAATGATAATGTATGAAATAACAGTGCTTTTCCTCACAGCTGAGTGGCTCTACTTTTCATTACGGGAAGACAGCCAGCGAAAAACAAAATGGCTGAATCTATATTTAGACTGCACGTCAGTATGCGTGATCATGGACACCACCTGGATATCTTAGCAACGGCACAAAACCCACTCTGTTTTTGTGACAGTAAGTCCCAATTCTTGGCTGTAGGTTACGCGTGGTATATTCATGAATACATACAGTACCAAAGGGCCAGTGAAACAAAGAGTTTCTCTCATGTTTTATGACTACAGCACCAGGCCCGAGGTACATCAGACAGAGATCCTGACCAGATTAAATGCCCAGTCTGACCAGTTAGTGGACATCCTCAAAGGAAGGGAAGTCTGTTATTACAGGGACTGGTTTCCCATTCTGAATTCTGTCCAACTCAGAGCCCTGTTTCTTAAAGCCAGTTTAAATGAGTGGCATCATTAGTCATGCTTTTAAAAGCCCATATGAATGGGACACATGAACTCAGTGCCCTAGAGAATAGTAAATCATCAAAGAGACCTTTCCACTGTGAATGTGGGAACTAAAATATTTCCCGACAGAAGAAAGGGCTTTGGATAAACTTAACTAAAAGTTGTTATTCTTATTTTTTGCAACGTAAACTGTTCCTTTTAACAACTAGTGTAAAATTCTGTGAAATAAAATACTTTAAATATTATATAAATAAAATATTTTAGGTTAATCACTTTTGCTGTATTAAAATGAGATTTAGAAATGACAGAGTATCTGCAAATATAAAAATAATAGAAAGACATGTTAAATATAGATACAAAAAATTAGATATAAATGTTAAATGCAAATGTTAAATATAAACAACTGAATATACATTTTTTATGGATAAAAATCATCCAGTTCTGAAATCAAATTTGACTGAAAAAGCAAAATATCCGGAGTTCACAGATTCTGGCTCATTCTTTAAAGTATACATTTATTTCTCTGTAAGATACAAGACGGTGTCCATGGTGACCAAGCTCTTTAGTGTATACCTGCAATTCATTTATCTGGTCTTTGTGCTGAAACCTGTTGAAACATGTTGTTCTGTGAAGAGGGCATAACAATAAAAGTACTGGTTTTATGTAAAAAAAAAAAAAATATATATATATATATATATATATATATATATATTTATATATTTATTTTATTTTTTTCTACCAGATCCCAGGAGGTTATACACATTTCAAATGAATCATTAAAACTATTGTAAAACAGGTGGAAAGTATAGAATATAGTATGTGATGCTTTAACTTGTGGAAGAACCTATGCACTTGTTAGTCGCTTTGGATTACAAGCATCTGCCAAATGACTAAAATGTATATATAAAAAATAGAAGGAACAGTTGTTGTCCAATGACTATACCCCCTGGTGGTGAAAGGTGGTAATTGCAAATTACGTTTGTCTGCCCGTCAATCAGAGAGTGAAGGAGCATGAATGATTCGGGGATAGCATCAGCCAGTCACCGCCAAAGTTTTGTGAGCTTCGGATCACTGTGTGTATTGAAAAACATAGCGAACGATAGCTTTTCCCCCATCCCCATGGAAACGTCAGCCCGGTGATGTCACTGAGCAGCCAGGTGGTGTGTGGCAGACTCCGGCTCGCTGGGACCCTGTGATTGGCTGACACAGGGGGAAAAGGAAGTTGAAGGATGTGTAGAACTTTCATGGGATCCAAACAGTTTTTGAGTCTCTTTTCTCTTCGTCTCAACAGTTTTTATCTTTCTTTTGTTGTCTCTCATCCTCCTATGCCCTCTCTTTCCCTCATCCCTTTGTTCTCCCTTCCATCTCATCTCCTCACTCTCTCTACCTTCTTTTCTCTTCTTTCCTTCACCTCCATTTGCAATCTCATTCTCTTCCCTCATTCACATCTACTCATTCTTTCCCCCACTCCCTCTCTTTTTTCTGCAGTTGAAGGGGCCCTTTTCTGGACCCTCTCGAGCCCCACCCCTGCCCCTGATGACTCATGCTCCTTTCCTGTGGCGAGTGAGGTGTAATAAAAATGATGTCAGTCCCGCAGCGTGTCATTTCCTCTTCCTGCGGCCTGTCATCACGTCCACCTATCGCCCCGGGCAACGAACCGACAGGAACCCGCTGCCCTTTGTCCGCCGCATGCACCTCTCACCGTGATCTACGGCCTGTTCCTCACCCCCTCTCAGCCACTCAGGGACTGCCCTGAGGTCACATGGTGCAGAGCGGGTGGGAGAGAGAGAAATGTGTCATAATGTGTGTATGTGTGTATGTGTGTGTGTGTGTGTGTGTGTGAGTGTATGTGTGTGTATATGCATGTCTGTGTGTGTATGTGTGTGTATATGTGTGTGTGTGTGTGTGTGTGTGTGTGTTTGTATGCGTGTCTATGTTTGTGTGTATGTGTACGTGTATGTGTGTGTGTGTGTGTGTGTGTGTGTGTGTGTGTGCATGTATGTACAGTACATATGATGTGAGGGCGTTCTCAGGGAGTTGGAGAGGAGCTGGTTGCTGCTCTAAGCCTGCAGAGAGAGATAGAGAGACTGAGAGAGAGAGGGAGAGAGAGGGAGGAAGAAAGAGAGGGAGAGGGAGAGAGAGGGAGGGAGGGAGATAGAAGGATAGAGTGAGAGAAATATAGAGGGAGGGAGAGAGAAGGAGAGAGGGAGGGAGAGGGAGGGAGAGAAAGAGAGAGTGGGAGAGAGAGAGCGAGAGAGAGAAGGAGGGATGAGAGAGAGAGTGAGAGAGAGAAAGAACGGGGGGGAGAGCTGGCAGTATGGGCCTCACAGCAGGCCCTGTTCAGACTGCAGGCCAAATGTGCTGGCTGCCCTCTGACACACACGCAGGTCAAACACCCCACTGTGGCTCTTTTACAGAGGGCAGCGCTCCTACCACCACACCAGGAGGACATCAGCGAGAACGGACAATTTTCACTAATCTCTCTCATTCTCTCTCTCCTTCTCTCCCTCCTTCTCTCCTTCCCTCTTTCACTCTGTTTTCAATCCAGTTCCACAATTCTGCAATGGCAGGACACATCTGAATATATCACCAGAGCTTTACATGACAAACACAGAACACTTTCAGCTACAAGACATTCTACTTTGAAGAAATGAACACTGGGATTTTTCAATACATTACTACCAATCACACTCATGCAGACAGAACAATAGGAGACCTTTTTTTTTTAAATGGTACGCCAGAATATTTACGACATATTTTGGAACTGCATTGTAATTTTTGAGAGTGAGAGAGAGAACAGAGAGAAGTCTGACTGTTTCTTAGCACTTCTATGCATAAGTAAATATCCATGCACCTTACACTCTTTTATTTGGTTCTCTCCCCTCCCTCTGTGTCTGTGGATATGCCTTTGAAGCAGGAGGCACTTTAAATATTACTGACAGAACACAATGTACAAACAGAGCCTAGCTGAATGCATTAGTGCTCATTCTATTTTAATTGTTTTCTTAATTTTGTAAAAGTAATAAGAACATAATTTGGAGTCTGGCAAGCAGAAAAGAACATGCAAATAAGTCTGCACACACACACAGACACACACACACACACACACACACACACACACACAGACACACACACACACACACACATACACAGCCTTGTGTAATCACACATTTAACACCAATGTTGCTATGTCATCTCGTTTAATGCTTAAAAACTAAAATGGCGGACTGAACAAAATAACTACATTTTCAACTTTGAATAAGAGTGACAGATTAATGGAACAAAAGTAAATTGTATTATGGATAGTTATGACCAATAAGAATGAAAAAAAAGCATGAAGAAAATTATATTTATTTGGATTTTATTTTCAAATAATTTGAAAATTCTTTTATTACAGCTGAATTGCCTGAATACTCTTTCAAACACTGATTAAAAATTAAACTAAACTAAATCACTTGTAGGCAGAACAACACAGTAGGAGTGTTAATATGAATAGTCTGATAAAAGATTGCTTTCAAAATGAGAAGCGGAGGTGTATGTGTGCAAGAAGGAAGAAGAAAAAAGCTTTATCTCACAGAATCTCTCTTCAGAAACCAGACCAGAATGAATATAATTGACTTCTAATTAATACCCTTGATATTTGCTTCAGCACATCTTGGCAACAGGTGTTCTGTTTGAAGCGCAGCGTTATGGAATTTAAAATGGCAGCTGATTAAGGCTTTATGTCTGGGCCACGGTGTGTGTTCGTGCTAACCGTGGGAGGGCAGGAAGTGTTTTAAAATGCAGCACAGACAGATGTTTCCCCAGGGGGGATGGTGAAGGAAGATCATCACCCACTTTTCTCTCAGGGATATAAAAGACATGTTAAAGATCCTATGCTAACAAAACCTTTTGTTTTTAATAGTCATTCATACAGAGAATAAAACAAATGCTATAGGACCACATTTCTGTTTTTTCCAC
The DNA here is from genome assembly GCF_963514075.1 of Conger conger. Lineage (NCBI taxonomy): Eukaryota > Metazoa > Chordata > Actinopteri > Anguilliformes > Congridae > Conger > Conger conger. The sequence continues at coordinate 44,284,070 of NC_083765.1, read as the reverse complement.
TGAGATTGTTTTTTGAATCCTGAAAGCAGCATAGTTTACACAGCCACTGAAAGCCCTTGTGCTTCATGCTACAGGAAGATTTGATATTTGACAGTTGGAGAGGTTGTTTATTGGATAACTAACATGCCCTTTTACATGGTAACCAATCAGAGCTAAGACAATTGACTATCAATTAGACGTGAACAGGACGTGGAGTTCATTATGGTCTGAGAGGCAGTGGTCTACGCACTAAACCACACACCTCACCTTAAATGGACAGTTAAAAATGGATGCAGAGCTTGTTACAATAAAGTGTGTGACCACACTCAGGCAAGGTGACTGTAATATACAGTATATTCTGTACAAACCAAACAAATATATGTGAGGTATGATGGTATACAGTATGTGTGATTTGTCAACCAGAAGTTGTGCTGTCAGCTTGGCCTGTGCCTTTATGACTGTATGTTCTCGATGCAGCTTGTATACACTGTGTATAATTTATATTTGAGTCAGTTTGTATATATGCACACGTGCACACGTCATGGTTATACCCAATAGCTCTTAAAGGGGCACAGATTCCACCACAGCTGCTCAGCTCATTCCCCCCATAGCTTCCAAACTGAGGAAGGGTGTGGCACTACAACCTCTCTTGATTGGTTAACTCTGATGCACCTCAGGGGAACCTGTCTCTGATTGGGCCTGCATATTTCCACATTCACACACACACACACACGTACGCACATGCACACACATGCACACACACACACACGTATATGCACGCACATGCACACAAAAGCACACGCACACACACATTCATGCACACACACAGGCACACACACACACACCCACACACACATAACCCAATGCCAGATGGTGCACACATGTCAGGAACGCGGGCACGCCAACAGCACTGATGACTAAGAGGCATCATAATGAGGAGACCTGGGAAAGGGAGCAGAGGAGGGGAAACTGACAGAAACAGGAAAACACCAACAACAAATGAGAAAGAAGGAGAGGCAACAGAGCTGTGCATGCTAATGAGAGAAGCTGGGTGTTTGGAGATGAGGGCTGGAGATTTGGAGATGAGGGCTGGTTTTAGATGTAAGCAGGACCGAGGAAAGAAGGAAGGCAGTTGGTAAGGAAAGAAGGAAGGGAGGGAGGGAGGGAGAGGAGGAGGAGGAGGGGTATAGAAAGAAAGAGGGTAGAGAGAAGGAGAGGGAGGAGGAGAGAAAGGGAGAAAGAAGAGGAGAAGATTGAGTGAGGGAGAAAGGAGGAGAAGGAAGGGGGTAGAGGCGAATAAGAGAGAGGAGGAGAGAGAGGGAGGGAGGGAAGAGGAGAGAGGAGGAGAGAAGGGAGGGAGAGAATAGGAGAGGAAGGACAGAGGAGGAGAGGGAGGGAGGGAGGGAGGAGGAGAAAAGGGAGGGAGAGGAGGGACAGAGGAGGAGAGGGAGGGAGGGAGAGAAGAGGAGAGAGGGAGGGAGAGAGGAGGAGAGGGAGGCAGTCGTTGCTTTGACAGGTGTATCTCAGTCTTTGTGACAGCTCAGTCGATGCCCCGGGGGGGTGGTGTCTGATCGGCAGGTGGAGCTGAATGGAGACGTCAGGATGGCAGCTGATCGGCTGCACGTCGCCGTGGCAGCAGATGGATAGCTGCGCAGTCAGCCCGCTGATCGCTCCTTCTGCAGTCAGACACACTGATCGCTCCGTCTGCACAGTCAGACACACTGATCCCTCCTTCTGCAGTCAGACACGCTGATCCCTCCTTCTGCAGTCAGACACGCTGATCCCTCCTTCTGCAGTCAGACACGCTGATCCCTCCTTCTGCACAGTCAGACACGCTGATCCCTCCTTCTGCACAGTCAGACACACTGATCCCTCCTTCTGCAGTCAGACACGCTGATCGCTCCTTCTGCAGTCAGACACACTGATCACTCCGTCTGCACAGTCAGACACACTGATCCCTCCTTCTGCAGTCAGACACACTGATCCCTCCTTCTGCAGTCAGACACGCTGATCCCTCCTTCTGCAGGAGGGACTCATCCACTGAGGATCCACTGAGGACTTCAGCACTACTCTGAACTTACTCAGAACACTAACACAGAAGGGTATATCACTAAGCAGGATTACTCAGTTATCCAAAACAAGAGGGTATATTACCAAGCATGATTACTGAGTTATCTAAAACAGGAGGGCATATCACTAATCAGGATTATTGAGTTAGCCCAAACAGGAGGGTATATCACTAAACAGGATTACTGAGTTTGCAAAAACAGGAGGGTATATCACTAATCAGGATTACTGAGTTAGCTCAAACAGGAGGGTATATCACTAAACAGGATTATTGAGTTAGCAAAAACGGAGGGTATATCACCAATCAGGATTACTGAGTTAGCTCAAACAGGAGGGTATATCACTAAACAGGATTACTGAGTTATTTTAAACAGGAGGGTATATCACTAATCAGGATTACTGAGTTATCCAAAACAGGAGGGTATATCACAAAGCATGATTACTGAGTTAGCTCAAACAGGAGGGTATATCACTAAACAGGATTACTGAGTTAGCTAAAACAGGAGGGTATATCACTAAACAGGATTACTGAGTTAGCAAATATAAGAGGGTACATCACTAAGTAGGATTATTGCTTTTATTACTTCTGTCTATGTTCCGGCGGCACGGATGGTGCAGTGGGTAGCACTGCCGCCTCACAGCAAGGAGGTCCTGGGTTTGAATCCCCGTTGGCCTCTCTGTGCAGAGTTTGCATGTTCTCCCCGTGTTTGCGTGGGTTTCCTCCGGGTACTCCGGTTTCCTCCCACAGTCCAAAGACATGCAGGTTAGGCTGATTGGAGAGTCTAAATTGCCCGTAGGTATGAGTGTGTGAATGAATGGTGTGTGTGCCCTGAGATAGACTGGCGACCTGTCCGGGGTGTATTCCTGCCTTTCGCCCAATGTATGCTGGGATAGGCTCCAGCCCCCCTGCGACCCTGTTCAGGATAAGCGGGTTAAAGATAATGGATGGATGGATGGATGGAGATAATGGATGGATGGATGGATGTCTATGTTCCAGATTTAGGGCTGTTTTGGCTTTAATTCAGTACAGTTATTCAGCTTCATCACCCCACCCCCCTCAGACAGAAAAAGAAACACCATTAATAATAATTGTCACGTTTCATGCTTGTCATGTCATGTTTTATGTTTAGTTATTGTCTTGGTTATGTTATTGTCATGTCACGTATTATGTTAGTCTTGTCATGTCACATAATATAGCTTATTGTCATAGTTTTGCAAACTTGTTATGTCACAATTTATGTTTTATGTTATGTTGTACTGTTCATTGATTAGCATACACTTTTTTGTGTCTCTGCAAATCTTGCATTCCTGCTTTCTCTCTCTCCCTTTCTGTCACTCACACCCTAAATGTTTCAATTTCAATTTACTAATCTACTAACGCTAGATCAGGATTGGGTAATACTAACATTCTAACCATGTGTTCATGTTACCTTACGTATCTTGTGCATGTTATTTACTAATTTACTAACGCTAGTACAGGATAGGTTTATTACTAACGATTACTAATTTCCTCGTTAACGTGTCAATCCTCCACACCTGATTTCCATTACTTTACTGCTCTCAAGCTAATTGTCTTCACCAGCATATGAAGCTCAGTTTCATGTCATGTCTTTGCAAAATTGTTGCCCCCTGTTCATCAGTGCACCTTTTGAGCAGTTTTGTCAAGCCATTGTCTACCTGTTTATTGACCAAAGATTATTGACTTCTGTTTTGTTGCCTGCCTGTACCACGACTATGCCTGCTGTTTTTGTAGTTCTGCTCCACTGACAGCTTTCCTGACTCCCGGACTTCTTGCGTGGTGTACCGATTACGAGACTGCCTTCTCCCTCGGTACTGCCCCTTGGTTTTTTGGCTGGATTTTCGTTTATGAACATTGCTTGTTTTTTTGACTACGCTCTCTGGATATTCCCCGAATAAAGCCCTGATGGGACTTTATTACACCACTGTTTCTGAGTCGTGCATTTTGGGTCCAACCCCCCACACACCCGTCTCTAATAATAATAATAATAATAATAATAATAATAATAATGATAATAATGATAATAATAATAATGCAGTGTTTAATGTTTATGGAATGTTTATGGTTTGAAACCTGAAGGTTGGATGGTTGACACTATTATTATTCATTATTATAATTAATACTATATTTTCCCTTGCTCAAATGTGAGTCAGTGTTACTGCAGAAATAAAAATAAATAATTAAGCAGTTATTAATTAATCTTCCCTTCTAATTGCTTATTGTTGTTTTGACTGGTGCAAAGGAAAAAAGACTTTACTCTTGATGGTAGTTGTGGCTGCAGACTGAGATTTCATTTGACATTACCACAAGTGTTAAGTGCTGCATTAATGAGAGGCAAATGATGTATTAATTAGCCTCAGTTAAGAAGGTGTTAGAGTTACATGTGTTTTAATTACTCTCAATGCTCCCCTGATGGAAGACTGGCCTCCTTATTCCTGCAGACGACACTTCGTTTAGTTTTCAGGTTTATGCTCTAAAATTCATATAAAGTAGACAACATAATCACCAGCTGATAGCATGGATACTCAAATCTGGCCCTCTAATCAAAATCCTGGCCTGGTTTTCTTTTCTCTTGGGTAATTAGTGCTGCTGATTGGCCAGACTGTTCACGCCTGACTCGCAGGTAAAGGGAGGGTGGAAAAGCAGTTCTCAGCTCTTGAGGACTGTAATGTCCTTAACAGGGACCTATAGTTTGCACTTTATTGTGACTAACAAATCATATGCTTAATTATTGTTGCATCTAGCATATTACTGTGTTGATATCCGGTTATTCAGTACTTTAAAAGAAGAAATCTCCAGGTGGGCATTGGTCTTGTTTGTTGTGTTCGTCTATGTTAGTTGTTCCTAACCGTGTTCCTGGAGATCTACCACCCTAATGTCTTCACTGCATTCCTAATGTGGCACACCTGATTCTACTAATTAGCAGCTCGATGATATCTCTAGGTGTTGAATGAGAGGGTTGGAGTGAAAACCTTCAGGACAGTAGATCTCCAGGAACAGGGTTGGGCAGCCCTGCTCTAGTTGTTGAATGAGGTGTGCTTTGTTAAAGTTGGAGTGAAAGCCTACAGGACGGTATATATCTCCAGGAACAGGGTCGGGAGCCACTGTCTGGTCACATGACATGGTCACATGTTCACATTCTCCCCAGTGTCATTTCATGGCATTTAGCTCTCATTACCCAGCTCCACATTGCAGCCTGGATTAAACAGCAGGACTGGTGGTTGGGTTGTGATTGAGATCTGATCGTCAGGGATTTGCGAGCAGACTTAAGCGGCCCATTTGCATAAAATGGAGGATAAGGTTTCTGAAATTAATTGATTTCTAGGGATGATTGGAGACGGGGTCACGCGTCATGCTCTGCATAACAAGCAGGATGGCCGCCATCTTTTCACGTCCATCTTTCAATCTTTCAATATTCCACAACACATCCCAGCCTTTGTAAAGTAATGAAAAAAAAACAAAAAACTAGTTACCGGGTCAGTATATGTCAGTATATATGGATATGTTACTGACTGAACCTTATATCTAGGCTTGACATATTTATTCTATTATGTTTCTTTTGATAAATCAGACATAAATATTGTCAATGAGGCAAGATAATGGGGCAAGAAAATGTGACTTTGTCAAGCAAACATAACTTAAAACAAGCTGTTATCTACTTAATATGTCTCATTACAAGACGAAAAAACTGTTTAGACAGTATTTTTTTGCAATGCACTTATGAATGCAGAAGATAGACCTGCAGTAGCCTACAATCTCTATAACCACTTTTGATTATTTTTATTGTATTCAGATCTATTGTATTTCAAATAATGTATCGCTTGATTGTGTCAATGAAACTTATGATTAGCATGTGCTCAAAATATTATATATATCAAATATATCAAAATATCACAATATTCCTGCTTGGAAATGGAAGCTGAGGTATTGGTACAGTATGTGTTACACACCAGTACTTAAATATACACTCAGTGAGCACTTTATCATGTTTTTTATTTTTTATTTTTTAGACTTATTGAGTCTTCTGCTGCCTATCCACTGAGTGGTTTGATGCGTTGTGTGTTCAGAGATGCTCTTCTGCATACCACTGTTGTGATGTGTGGTTATTTGCGTTGCTGCCACCTTCCTGTCAGCTTCGACCAGTCTCACGTCTCTCATTAACATAGCGTGAAAATCCCAGGAGATACTCAAACCACCCTGTCTGGCATTCCATGGTCAAAGTCACCAAGATCACATTTGCACCATTCTGACATTTGTTCTGAAAAACTGTCTGCTTACTTTTATGCATTTAGGTGCTACCGCATGATTGGCTAATTCAATATTTGCATTAACAAGCTGGTGTACAGATCTACCTAATAAAGTACTCACTGAATGTATAAAGTGAGTTTAGACTGGATTTATTTTATGCAGAACAAAGCTGTGGTTTATCATACCCAATAGGTGAATGCAGTGCGAGGGCTGATAGGGGAATTTGACTTCTTTTCTTTCAGGAAACACTGTGTTTTTGCTCTTTAAAAAAATACGACCCACCAGGGAAATTAGTGGTGATTCTGAGCCGTTAAGCAACCCCTCCCCTACCCACAGAAAACTGAAAGTCCATCCAGAGGAGCTGGACTGGCATCCACGTTTTCCCCTTTAATGTCCCGTCCATTAGCCAGCTCCTGTGCTCTGCTAAGAAATGATTATTATGGGAAACGGATACAGGCAGAGGGGAGAAAGGCAGATTCGCGGTTAATGAAAATGTTCCTGGCCTTGTCTGTCACAGGGAAGAGATGTGACCACAACCGGCCCACTGCCTGACGTCTGGCCTGACCGCTGATACCAACTCCATTAACTGAAGGATGCATGCACACATACATATGGACAGACATACAGTGCATCCGGAAAGTATTCACAGCGCTTCACTTTTCCCACATTTTGTTATGTTACAACCTTATTCCAAAACTGAATAAAATTCTACACACAACACCCCATAATGACAACATGAAATTTTTGCAAATTTATTAAAAATAAAAAACGAAGAAATAACATGTACATAAGTATTCACAGGCGGCACGGATGGTGCAGTGGGTAGCACTGCCGCCTCACAGCAAGGAGGTCCTGGGTTCGAATCCCCGTCGGCCGGGGCCTCTCTGTGCGGAGTTTGCATGTTCTCCCCGTGTCTGCATGGGTTTTCTCCGGGTACTCCGGTTTCCTCCCACAGTCCAAAGACATGCACGTTAGGCTGATTGGAGAGTCTAAATTGCCCGTAGGTATGAGTATGAGTATGAGTATGAGTATGAGTATGAGTGTGTGTCTGAGTGAATGGTGTGTGTGCCCTGAGATAGACTGGCGACCTGTCCAGGGTGTATTCCTGCCTTTCGCCCAATGTATGCTGGGATAGGCTCCAGCCCCCCTGCGACCCTGATCAGGATAAGCGGGTTCAGATAATGGATGGATGGATAAGTATTCACAGCCTTTGCCATGAAGCTCAAAATTGAGCTCAGGTGCATCCTGTTTCCACTGATCAACCTTGAGATGTTTCTACAGCTTAATTGGAGTCCACCTGTGGTAAATTCAGTTGATTGGACATGATTTGGAAAGGCACACACCTGTCTATAAAGGTCCCACAGTTGACAGTGCATGTCGGAGCACAAACCAAGCATGAAGTCAAAGGAATTGTCTGTAGACCTCCGAGACAGGATTGTCTTGAAACACAAATCTGGGGAAGGGTACAGAAAAATTTCTGCTGCTTTGAAGGTCCCAATGAGCACAGTGGCCTCATCCGTAAATGGAAGAAGTTTGGAACCACCTGGACTCTTCCTAGAGCTGGCTGCCCGTCTAAACTGAGCAATCGGGGGAGAAGGGCCTCAGGGAGGTGGCCAAGAACCTGATGGTCACTCTGTCAGAGCTCCAGCATTCCTCTGTGGAGAGAGGATAACCTTCCAGAAGGACAACCATCTCTGCAGCAATCCACCAATCAGGCCTGTATGGTAGAGTGGCCAGACGGAAGCCAGGCACCGCTCATCACCTGGCCAATACCATCCCTACAGTGAAGCATGGTGGTGGCAGCATCATGCTGTGGGGATGTTTTTCAGTGGCAGGAACTGGGAGACTAGTCAGCATTGAGGGAAAGATGAATGCAGCAATGTACAGAGACATCCTGGATGAAAACCTGCTCCAGAGAGCTCTTGACCTCGGGCCACGGTTCATCTTTCAGCAGGACAACGGCCCTAAGCACACAGCCAAGATATCAAAGGAGTGGCTTCAGGACAACTCTGTGAATGTCCTTGAGTGGCCCAGCCAGAGCCCAGACTTGAATCCGATTGAACATCTCTGGAGAGATCTGAAAATGGCTGTGCACCGACGCTCCCCATCCAACCTGATGGAGCTTGAGAGGTGCTGCAAAGAGGAATGGGCGAAACTGCCCAAAGATAGGTGTGGCAAGCTTGTGGCATCATATTCAAAAAGACTTGAGGCTGTAATTGCTGCCAAAGGTACATCAACAAAGTATTGAGCAAAGGCTGAGAATACTTATGTACATGTGATTTCTTAGTTTTTTATTTTTAATAAATTTGCAAAAATTTCAAAAAAACATATTTCATGTTGTCATTATGGGGTGTTGTGTGTAGAATTTTGAGGGAAAAAAATAATTTATTCCATTTTGGAATAAGACTGTAACATAACAAAATGTGGGAAAAGTGAAGCGCTGTGAATACTTTCCGGATGCACTGTATGTAGTACAGGTACACATGAACACCCATGTGTACACACTGACACCATGGATACACATGCACATACACACGCACACACACACCCATGTGTACACACTCACACCATGGATACACATGTGCACACACACACACACACACACACACCCATGTGCACACACTCACACCATGGATACACATGTGCACACACACACACACACACACACACACACACACACACACACACACACACACACACACACACACACACACACACACACACACACACACACACACACACCCACACACCCATGTGTACACACTCACACCATGGATACATATGCGCACACACACACACACGCACGCGCACGCGCACGCGCACGCGCACGCGCACGCGCACACATGTAAATATATCCATCCATCCATCCATCCATTATCTGAACCCGCTTATCCTGATCAGGGTCGCAGGGGGGCTGGAGCCTATCCCAGCATACATTGGGCGAAAGGCAGGAATACACCCTGGACAGGTCGCCAGTCTATCACAGGGCACACACACCATTCACTCACACACTCATACACTCATACACTCATACACTCATACCTACGGGCAATTTAGACTCTCCAATCAGCCTAACGTGCATGTCTTTGGACTGTGGGAGGAAACCGGAGTACCCGGAGGAAACCCACGCAGACACGGGGAGAACATGCAAACTCCGCACAGAGAGGCCCTGGCCGACGGGGATTCGAACCCAGGACCTCCTTGCTGTGAGGCGGCAGTGCTACCCACTGCACCATCCGTGCCGCCATGTAAATATATGCACACACAAATACACATACACACACACAAACACACACACACTCAGAGGAATGCCCACACACATACTATAAATATAAGCTGACCATCAATGGTTGACATCTAATAAAGCATCTCTACATTGTAACCTCATCAAATTAATTACAGGTTGTTAAATGCTGCACAAACCCTGCACACACAATCACACACAGAGGCATACGCACACACACAAACACACACACACACGCCCACACTCACACAAAGACACAGCCAAACATATGCCCACACACATACTATAAATATAAGCTGAACATCAATGGTTGACATCTAATGTTTGCATCTCTTCATTGTAACCTCGTCGAATGAATTACAGGTTGTTAAATGCTGCACAAACCCTGCACACACAATAACACACAGAGGCATATGCACACACACACACAAACACACACACACACACCCACACTCACACAAAGACACAGCCAAACGTATGCCCACACACATACTATAAATATAAGCTGAACATCAATGGTTGACATCTAATGTTTGCATCTCTACATTGTAACCTTGTTTAATTAATTACATGTTGTTAAATCATTCTGTCTCTGTGATCAGTCATTCTTTTTCTAACATTCATTTTACCCATTCAATCTCTTCAGCTACCTGGTCCCAGTCAGAGTCAAGTGTACCCTGCTGTAAAATTTGGTTATGCCAGCTTGACCAGCTTGAAAATTCAGCTTGTCAAGCTGGTCATAAACTGGTCTAGCAGGGTATGAGCTGGTCAACCAGCTACCAGCTGTTTCAAAACATAGCTTGAGCCGGTCAGACCATCTTAAGCTGGGAGCTGGTCTGAACCGGTCAACCAGCTGTTGTTTCAAAACCTAGCTATAGTTTTTTTTTTCTTCAGCAGGGTAAGGTTTCCCCTGATATCAGACAGGTCAGTAAAGAAACAGTGACAGAGTGATGTGTTCAGTAGTAGGACCTGCTCTCAGCACTGTTTTTTATTTACATGAACTCAACACTCAACCTGAAACCTAGATCCTCCTCATATGCCCAGCAGCTATAATTACGCAAATTATATTTATATGAAACCACTACAAAGCAGTGTTTTTGCATGACATTTTCACGATGACAGTATAGCCCTTATATTACTTTAAGTAAAAACAGTCAAAGGGTTTTTATTTTAACGGGTTTAATTACTCATGGAAAAAAGAAAGAAAGACAATGACTTATTTATAAAGAACCTCATTATTCATGTCTTCTGTCCTGTAGCTGTCGGTACCCTTCGTTGACTCCTTGTTTGATGTTTTTATTCATGTGTTTCGGAACATTAATCAAAAGTCAGTGTCGGGCCAGAAGTGATGTATAGTGCATCTTCCCCAGGGACGGGGATCAATTCCGAGTACACGCTCCGGCCCAACAAAACGTCCTCAGTGGCGTGTCCAAACAAAAAAAAGATCTGCTCCGGGTATGGGCGGTGGGGGAAATGAATGGAAGCTCTCCCTCTGTAAGACGTACGCGGAACGCCGGGAATAAACAAGATGGATCTGCACCTAAACGTCAATAAAAGCGGGATTTGTTGGCCCACGTTCGAAACTCTCAGCCGCATTCCCTCATGTCTGAACAGGCAGGGGTGTCACACCCTTAAAAGCAAATGAACATCAATCAGCTTTGTGGCTGGCTGAGATGCCATTACTAAAATAGATGTGCGTTAGTCCGCCTAACTGTGATCGACTTCGTCCGTGACCTCGTTCCCTGAGATAAAATGTAAAACAGAAACTTGATTTGCGGGACTGAAGAAGAGCTAATTCAAATAAAAAATGAAACAAGCCTGGATTGACAAGGTCAGCCATAAGAGGTGACCGCTGGTGGTGGTATCCCGTTGTTAGCGATAGCCGTGACAGCTCTCGCAATGGCAGGCAGACAGGAAGTTTCTCTCCTGCTGTTTAAGGTTATGGCCCGCATGTTAGGAGTGGTGATGTGCCCTGCAGAACAAGGCCTGAGTCATTGGTAACCATGGAGATGAGTCCTGCTGGGAGGGAGGGTTTCGGTTGGCAGGATATCCTTCTTTTTATCGCTCAATAGTGACATCTCTGGTAGCTCAAGGTAACTGCAGTAGTCCTCTGGCATGGTTAGAGTATGAGTAGGACAGAAGGTAGAACATGCTAGTGTTTATTTGAGGGGGCTGTTCCCCATTGGATTTCACAGTAATTTGACTGAACAGAACTCATTCAACATGGACACAGCAAAGTCAATTACACCTCAGCTGAAACAAGACAAGATACTAATCTATGTGACTTAATATTGTTTTGGCCTCAAAAGAAGAAAACCCAGATCAGCTCAATTATAGCTACTTACTTAAACTTACTTACATATGGCGGCCTGTAGTGTTGTGGTTAAGGTACATGACTGGGACACACAAGGTCGGTGGTTCGATCCCCGGTGTAGCCACAATAAGATCCGCACAGCCGTTGGGCCCTTGAGCAAGGCCCTTAACCCTGCATTGCTCCAGGGGAGGATTATCTCCTGCTTAGTCTAATCAACTGTACGTCGCTCTGGATAAGAGCGTCTGCCAAAATGCCAATAATGTAATGTAATAACTTACTGAAAGATTCATTAGATAGAATCAGCTAGTAGGGTAATTGGATCGGGGTTCGGAGAGAAAGAAAACAGGGTTACAGAACTGTCCTGATGTTTTGTGTCCTGATGTTTTACATGTTTTGATAGTGATATATACTAACTGCACTCTTTATTAGGTTGGCCTGTATTAAGTTGGCCAGCTTGTTAATGTGAATATTTAATCAGCCAATCATGTGGCTGCATCTAAATGCATAAGAGCACGCATACATGGTCAAGACATTTAGCTGTTTTTCAGACCGAATATCGGAATGGGGAAAATGTAATCTAAGTGAATTTGACCGTGGAATGATTGTTGGTGCCATACAGGGTGGTTTGAGTGTCTCAGAAACTGCTGATCTCCTGGGATTTTCACGCACAACAGTCTTTAGAGTTTGCAAAGAATGGTACGAAAAAAACAAAACAAAAAACCCAGTGAGCAAAGTTCTGCAGACAGAAATGTTTGTTAATGAAAGATATCAGAGGAGAATGGCCAGACTGGTCAAAGCTCACAGGAAGGTGACAGTGACACAAATAACCACACATTACAGCAGTGCAATGTAGTCTCAGTCTCACAAACATACTCAGAATGGTGTGAAAAACGAAAAGACATCCAGTGAGCAGCAGTTCTGTGGGCAGAAACATGTTGTTAATGAGAGAGGTTAGAGGAGAAGGGCTGAGAAGAATGACCAGACTGGTTAAAGCTGACAGGAAGATGACAGTGACACAAATAACCACACATTACAACGGTGCAATGTAGAAGAGCATCTCTGAACACACAATGCCTCAAACCTTTTAAGTGGCAACAGCAGCAGAAGACCAATAAGTCTAAAATATAAGTCTAATAAATACCTAATAAAGTGCTCACTGAGTGTAAATGCCCTCTGTACTGTGGGGCAAATCTTTGTTTAAATGGGAAGACGTTTTACTCAAACTGCAGCTTTTCTATACGCCGCACAAACATCGCCGGGGAAACGCGCTGCTCTTCTTCTGGAAAACTTGCAGCAAATGGCTGTTTTTAATGAAGCTTTGTTCTGCCCCAAAGGGATGGAGTTTGAGTATTAATGGGGTATAATTATATATTTAAAACCCTTTTCCCTTGTGCGGCGTATAGAAAAGATGCCAGTAAAATCGTAAACTGTGGCATTCTACCCCATTACGTCTGCAGTGATTAGAGAGGGAACATCTGGCACATGGACCGTGATGGAGAACAGCAGTAGACTCTTTATTGGACATCTGGAGGCAAAACATATCTGATATTCTGTCTCCAACTGTTAACTCTTTTGGAGCACAATGCAGTCATCTTGTTTTGTTTTTTTGGTTGTTGTCGGTTTTTTTTTTTCAAGATGGTGCATTCAACTTTAAGTTTTAATTGTGCAATTGAGTTTAACGGTTTCCACGGTAACATTTTCCAGACAGAGGAACAAAGAATTGGCCTTTGGGCGATATCCAGGCCAGAAATACGGCACAGAAAAATAGCTCCCTTTGTTTACCAGATATTACACGGTGATGAACAATAATTGACTCCCATCTAAATGGAAAGGCAGCAACCCCCTTTGTAAATTGTGCATTTACTAATCAACGGGCTCTTTAGCGGCCATTTTGGGTCAGAGTTTTTTTTCTCCTTTGTGTTCGTGAAATGGCAGCAGCTGCCGGCTCCTCGGCACGTACGGAAACTGTGCGCAGAAGGGCTCGCACATACGGCGTGTCTGAGGGCAATATTTCACAAGGCGACGGAACGTGAGCGCTGCCAAGTCTATTAGCGCACAGCGAGATTAAGAGCCCGGGACACCGAAGGCAGAAACAAATAAATACCAGAGTGGCGCTCCGTCGCCGTGGAAATGGAGCCTCCGTCTGGCCTTTCGTGTCTTTCCCGTTTCCAGCCCAATTTTCCATCTTTTAAAAACGCGTTTCGGAATGAACAGGAATGTGTTCTCATCCAAACTGACTGGCATCGATGTTTGAAAATAAGATGATTTTCCTCATACATGGAGTCCAAACAGGGGAGGGGGGGGGGGGGGGGTTGTTAGGGGGCTTAGGGTAAGTGGGTTAGCGGTGGAGGGGCGGGGCCAATGGCCAATGCCCAGCCAAACCAAATCCACAGATTTGTGCCGGAAACCGCAACAGCAGGCAGCTGTGTGTAACACCCCTCCCCCTCAAAATAGCACACAGACACATGCAGACACAAACAGTACATGAATCCACAAGCAAAAACAGAAGCATAAACACATGTAAGTGCATTCACACCTACAGAAATGTATGCGCAGATTCACAAACACATACAAACACGGATGCACAAACACATTCTCACACGTCAATAGACGTGGGCGACCACACAGAGAAACAGGCTGCATTGTATCCACGTTCCTCGCTGTTGTTCTGTGTACTGTGGCCTGCACCACACACACACTGAAAGCTCCAGGTTTGGGGTGTTCATCAGGTCCAAATGGTAAATGGTTGGCATTTATATAGCGCCTCTTTCAAATCTGCTGTACAATTGATACTACACATTGACCCATTCACACACCAACGCACCATCAGCTCCTCAGGAGCAATCGGAGGTGAGGTGTCTTGCTCAGGGACACTTCGACACACCCAGGGCGGGATTGAACTCGCAACCCTGCGACTACCAGATAGCTGCTCTTACCACCGAGCCAATGGCACCCCTGTCCACACCTGTACCACAGAACTAGAGCAACAACCCTGTTGCCTCACAAAAAAAGAGGTTGACCGGATCCTCTGTTTGCATGTTCTCCCCAAGCTCACGTTGGTTTCCTCCAAGTACTCCCACAGTTCGGACATTTAGGATCCAGGGATGATTTCAAAAGAGATGTCAATCTCAATGTGACTACTCTGGAGGTTAAATAAAGATAATTATAAAAATAAAATAAAAACCGGCAAATCTATTCGCTTCTAGAGACAGTATGGAGCAATTACAGAAACAGGCCTGTGACTGAACACACACAGGAAAATGGCTGCTGTTTGTGAGTTTTTGCAGACCACAAATCTGTGAACACAAGCCCTGATGTAATGGCTGTAGTTCCATGATGTTTACCAGGGGAAAGGATGGGATGGCTTTCCATAACCATGGGGTTCCAGAGCTCCAAAACCAGTGAACACAAGGGCCTTTCCAGTACTGTTTTGATGGTCTCTCCGCTGCCTGAAATAGAATGTCTTCTTCAGGTCTGAGGTACGATTAGGCCCCTATTGTCTAGACATATACATTAATTTATTACCTTTGATCTTCTTCTTAATATTAATCCGCACACAAAGCCCAAGAAGGTGGTAGTCCAGTTCTGATAGCAACATTAGAAAAATGTAGCTAAAATTAGGTCTATGTTATCTGTTGGCGAGAAGGTCACACCTGCATTTGTCTCACCTTGACTTGACTACTGCAAGTCCTCTGTGCTCCTGTCTGAGTCAATGCTCCTGTCTGAGTCAATGCTCCTGTCTGAGTCAATGCTTCTATCTGAGTCAATGCTCCTGTCTGAGTCAGTGCTCCTATCTGAGTCAATGCTCCTGTCTGAGTCAATGCTCCTGTCTGAGTCAATGTTCCTGTCTGAGTCAATGCTCCTGTCTGAGTCAATGCTCCTGTCTGAGTCAATGCTCCTATCTGAGTCAATGCTCCTGTCTGAGTCAATGCTCCTGTCTGAGTCAATGCTCCTATGTGAGTCAATGCCCCTGTCTGAGTCAATGCTCCTGTCTGAGTCAATGCTCATGAGGCTTCAGCTAGTCCAAACCTCTGCTGCCAGACTCTTCTCCAAAACCAGCAGGACCTCCCATATAGCCCAAGGCCTCTTTATAATTACACTTCCTGTTTCTTTAAGAATTGATTTCTTAAGAACATTTTCCTGGTAACTATTAAGGAGAGGATTGGATTAGCCCCTGAGTACATTGCTGAATATGCGCACCCATGCGTCCCTGAGGACATTAAAGCCTTGCACTGAGTGTTGTTTTTAATCTCATTTAAAGATGTATCTTTTTAATCTTGCTTTTAACTTTACTTATGAATTATTTGAACTGTCTTTTATTTCTCATTTTATCACCTGCATTTTAATGTCTTTTTATGACTTTTTATATACCTGGATTGATGCTTTATTTTCAATTAAACGGCAAAATTCTGCAGAATTCACACATCTGGCACATTGTGTTCAGGAGGATGGTGCAGTATCTGGTTGCATCTGGTTAAGTCTGATCCACCTGCAGCATTACCACAACCATTACTGGTTGCTTGGTCCTCTGGGTGGGATCCTAAGTACATGCCTTCTGCTCATGACTGTACAATTCCACCTCGGGACACCTATTAATTCACACAAACTGCAGATTTTTCATTGTACATTTAAAACATTTAATAGAAGCCTAGTGGATAATGGGTAACAGTGTATTCACACCTCATTGTTATCCACATGGCAAATTCGAGACCAAGCACTGGCATCCAATAATTGTTTTTAAAATTTCTTATCAAAGAAATTGAGAGGCTGTTTGTATTGATTACTCGGGTACTTCAGATTGACAAGCTGTGCAGAGCCGGGTCAAATACATAATTGTTTTGGATTCAAATTCTTTTAACATAAGGTAATGGTGTGAACAGGCCATTCAGCCCAGCAATGCTTGCCTTTTCTTACCCCTAAGTGTACCTATTGCTTAGTTTTCCTAAAAGCTAAATAGTATCTAAAACCATATCAAGCCACTTGTTGTGTGAAAAAATACTTCCTAATATCTGAAAAGAATTTATTCTTTGCCTATTTCTATTTGTGCCCTCGCTTATCTTTTATACAAGGAATCAATCTGGTTGCCCTTCTCTGAACTTTTCCAGTGCCTCTATATCTTCTTCTGTGCTCGATTGATCTTGCCTGGTGTAATTGAGCCAACCAAGATGGACAGAAGATAGGAATGCAAACCCCGACTTCTGGTTCTCTTGGTTGGCTCGGAGGGCCATAGAGTATTTCATAGGTTCCAGTACACCAGACAAGCTCAGTAAAGCATAGAAATGTACTTGAATCCAAAACAATGACGTATTTGTCAGGTCTGCAGCTGTGTATAGTAACTGACCGTGCCGTGCACTTGTTGATGTTAAACCGTTTGCTATGGTCTGACCCCCGTCCTGTCTGAACGGCACGGTGGGAAGAGAAACCTTGTAATTTGTGTTGTCTGCTGCGATGGTCTCGGGAGTTTGGGTAAAAGAGTACAGTTACTGGCTCGGGTTTGCAAAGCATATAACTGTCAGTGCAGCATGTGGAAGGCAAAGCTTGATGGACATTTTGAGACAGAAGTACAATTCCTTAATCTCTCCCTCCACTGCCTTCAGAATCTTCCAGAGGAAATTAATTGCCAACTGCAGCACACAAAAAAAGGAAAGATACTGGATATGATCTTAATTCGAGAAGCGTGAGAATGATGCATCTGAGAAATCTGCACCGAAAGAGCAACATTCCCCTATTAGCTTTCATCAGTCATACAGACGTGAGCTGGGGCAGATTCTGTGAGCGTCGTTTTTATCATGTTCTCACAATTACTCATAAATTGATTAAAAAAAAAAAAAAAACGTGACCGTGGGGGTTTATTTCTTGTGACGAATACCTCTAAACTTTATAAACAAAACAAAATGTCAGGAGAGGGGTTGTAATACGGAGCAATCTCTCGATAATTAATGGCAAGATAAACAAAACATAAATTTCTTTATTGCGTTGCCAAGGTACCATTCAAATATGCACGAACCATGCCATTTTAATTAAAAGATAAATCTATGTGACACTCCGCCTCAGAGTCAATTATTCGGTGTGGGAGTAATAAAAATAAAGCCCATTAAATCGGCTTGCCTCTCTATTTCACCATTAACAGTAAAACTAAAGTGTCTGCATCAGGAACCGTCCTAATTCTGTGTCTTCATTTTACCCTCGCCCTTTTCTACATTGTTCCGGAGGTTTTCGAGGACCACGGCAGAAGATGTCTGCCACTTAGTAAAGTGGGACCGTGAGGGACGGGGGTTTTGTTTACGGCTATGCGCCTTTGCCCATTAATATTTCTTAGTGTGAACATATAATGGAATGCATATAAGCAGAATATTTGCAGGAAATGTATTGTTCGTTTCCAAGCTGCTTTTTTTCACATAAAGGGGACAGAGCTTATTTCTATACTGGAAACTTTAGGCAGTGTTGATTTTGGCATTTGTGTTTGTGTTAGCAGTGGTCAAAGTTTTCCAAAAATGACCACAGTAAATAAGAAGAGTAAGTGAACACTACAGTATCAGATTGGGGTTGTATGAAGTATATGCTTGGATTGGACACATATTTGTCACTGATTTGGGGTGTTGTGAGAAACAATAAAATGGCACTCCACTGTTGAAACTCATTGGATTCGGAGTTAAAATGGCTGCATATCGTTGCTGAAAATAAGACAAAGACTGCACCAGGTGCATTTCTCCCAGAGGTAGAGTTTTATTGCGTAAAACACTGGATAAACCTGTACTGCTTCAAAAACAATTTCAACTTCTATCAGCACAAAGAAATGCCATTGCTGAAATAACAACATCTCTTGATACCTCTATATCAGAATATAGTTCTTTCAACAGATGCATAATAAATAATGACCAAGAATAATCCTTAAATACAAAGTCGTCTACTTGTTATAAGCGTAGCAACAAAATCCTCTACTCTTCTCTTCTCCACCAAAGATAGAAATACTCTTCGTGTAGGAATGTGGACAGCATCACCACCAGTATCACAGAAATATACAGAGGAAAAAAAAAAAGTCTTTTTTTTTTTAGAGAGAGAAACAAGATGATATTTGAAATCTGTTGACATCTCTTCACTGCATCTGTCGCTTGTGTTACGATTTACAAATAGTCTAGGCGGGGGCAGGTGGGGGTATGGAGGGCAGGTGGGGGTATGGGGGTCGGTGGGGGAAGGGAGGTGTGGGGTGGGGTAGGGAGGGGTGGGTTGGTTTGGGGTTGGGTATTGTCCAGGGTTAAGAGCGCATAGGGAACAGTAGCACCAGACCAGAGGGGACTGACAAACACTTCACAAAGAAAGCCAGAAGCTTGTCCAGTGTCACAAACAGAGTTATTGCCTGCCATGTCTGAAAACACTCAGGAGATGGAGGGACACGGAAAAAAAGATGAAAAAAGTGTGAGAAAGGGAATGTTTTTCCCTCAACATTTTTAAATCTTTTTTTAATCTAATATACCGAAGGCAGCACACGCACGCACGCACTCACACACATACACACGGATACACACACACACAAAGCAAGCGACTTGACACAGTCACCAAAACACAGTAGTGCAGTTAAAATCCTAAAGCTGACTACAGTCATAAAGTACTTTTATTTATAACATTGCAGCCCCAGAGAAGAGCTCATACAAATAGTTGCATTAAATTGATCAGCTTAGTTTAAGTAAGGCAGTGAGAACTATACTAGAAAAACAAGAGAACAGTTGTTTATGCCAGAAATTTTCTAATTCCAAAGCAACATCATTTACATGGCGTTTCTTGTAGTATTTTTTTTTTTCATATTTTTTATTTTTATTTCATTTTTTTTTACAACATAATATGTAAACCATCTTTTTTTTTTTTCTTCATCTTCTTATCCTGAGATATGCTTACTCTGTTCTCAGGGTTAAGTGTAGATTGAGATATTTACAGGAGCTGCAGTTTAGTGTCTAAGTAAACTGCGTTAGGCAGAGCTAAAGGTTTTAAGGCTCTGGACTCTCGTGTTCACTCCCTGCCTGCATGGGAACGGACACCGTCTTACAGTCCAGAAAATTTATTTTATGCTGTTTTTTCAGCAACGCAAAAAAACTCATTTTTCTTTCTCACTCTTCTATTGCCTTTGACAAAAACTCGTCGTGAAAGTCAGCACTTTCAACCTTACCAGCTTGATTACATACTGTACCAATTAAACCTTGCATGTTATTAACCTTTCCGAAGTAAAATAACATATTAAAACAAAAACAACAGGGGAAAGTAGAGAGCCTTCATTATACTCATAAAATGTACTGTACAAAAAAAACAAACAAAACATCGGAAATCTGAATTGTACAAAAGCTTAAATTGATAAAAAATATAGAACAAATTTATGTTTTACAAAAACAAAGAAACAGCTCACACTGACATTTATGTTGGAGACACAGAAGCAGGAAACTATTTTTAGCTGTTGTACACTCGGCATGTAGTCCTATGAGTCTTCAAAGCACTGTAGGAAATTCCTTCATTTTGAATCCGGAGTCAAGCTCAAGTACAAACAATCCGTCTTGGACTGGAGCTTCAGGAAGTGTTAGAGAATGCCATGTCTGCTTTGTGAAGTTTTTATGAACATGTCGCGCCACGTTCAGTAACCTGTGACATCTCTGTCATTCATACACGTACTGGCCCTTCGTTAAAACAACCCGCCGTACACTTTCAGCAACATGTTCACGTAAATATTATATCCATTTGTTAGTCACATCCCATTCATTAATGTTCAGAAAAATGACAGTTCAGCGGGGCCTGAATGTACTCTATACTCTTTTGTTAAAAGTACACTATCGGTGCTGATTTTACACTGATTAGACGTGAATGTGTTACTCTGTGTCAAGCACATACCACACTGTGGTTAGACAGCAATATGGGGGACATTTTAGGCAAAAATGGTCAATGCCTTTCCTTGTCAATACCAAAAAAAAATAGCATTCCATGTACCTGCAGATGTTTTTTTAAGCTCAATTTAATAAGTCACAGTTATTCCAATTCAAGAAACTGAGAACCTAAGTGATAGTGTGTGGCCAGTCCCGTTGCATTGTGGGCCAGTTATGGTGACCCTGCTGAGAAAGGCTGCACGTGTCATTTTCTTTTCAAGCAAAATATCACTTTTTGGGGAAAAATAATAATTCCAAAGATTGTTTTTCTTCAAGTCCCTCCTTGTGTAATTATCAATTCAATATAATCATTTCACGTACTGTAAATACAAAAAAATAAATAAATCATTCTCGTGATCTTCCCCTCTCCACTCGTTGTTGACAGTCGACTTGTTGTTGCTGTTGTTGTTGCTACGTAAACACTGTGTGAGCAGCGCGTGAGGCTAATCATCCTGTACCTCTGTCATGTCACGGCAGTAAATGTCGCTGAAAACGCACGTGGAATGTACACTGTAACTGCGACTGAAGCTTCCTCCAACAGTCAGCATTTCTGTTACGCTTGTTGCCGGGGCGGCGGTTGCCATGGTCCTCGGGGGCCCTTCTGTGATGTCACTCCTGGAGGTGAGCGGAGTCGTTGGTGGGGTGGCCCTCCTCGGAGGTGTCTGAGTCCATGCGGGAGCGTTTGAAACGGCGGTCGGGGTACTGGCTGTTGTCAAAGGGCCGGCGGTGGACGCACAGCACGTGGGTTTTCAGGTTGCCCTTCTGAGAAGCGCTGTACGTGCAGTACTGACACTGGAATGGCTTCTGACCTGCAGGGAGCGCATAGAGACACAGCGTCGCTCAGTTACACCCGTACAATAGCACACAATAGCACTCAAATTCATTACATTACATTACATTGCATGTTATTTAGCAGACGCTTTTATCCAAAGTGACATACAAAAAAAGTGCATACCAAGGTCATAGAACAAACTACAGAACAGTTCAGAAATTATAATTCAAATCATGCTTTATTGGCATGACAAAATACATTTTATATGGCCAAAGCACAGAAAATAACACATAAGGAACATATACATTTGAACACATAAACATAGATCTAGACGTACAGTGTACAGACATAAATGCCGACCCAAATATGCTCACTGCTTTTGGCAAACATAATTTGCCGCTAGTCAGCACTCAGTCAAGAGGAAGTCTGGTACTATTTAAACAAACAAAACAAGATCCTTTTGTTTGAATGACACATGATATGTCAAGAACTTTAGTAACATTATCTATACTGTAGCTTCTGTATGATGCTACTTTTGAGTAAGATTCTATTGAACTTCAGTAAGAATCTTAGCACCTTTAGTGTGTTTTTTTCTTTTGGTACGTTTTCTTTTTTAACTTCATTAAGAATCTTTGAGCTTTCAGCAAGATTCACTGATGAATCTTTCGACCTTGAGCGAGAGTCTTTAGAATGTCAGTACATCAGTAAGGCTTTTAGTTGAACTCATTATCATTAACAGTCACATATTAATGCGGTAAACCCGATCTGATTCCTTCTGGTTATGACCACCAAGACCTAGACAGGCTGATGTCAGCTATTCTGCTGGGCAGACATTACATACATTCCCCTTTTCATTTCCCTTTAACAGTGTGTGGAATATGCGAGACATAACTCCACTCCAACGTGCCGAAATAGGCACGATGCAGACTTACTGTATGAGGTTATTATTGGGGAGTTTAATTTCGCAGCAGGTTTTTTAAATGGCACACGGCGCTCACCCACTCTATACAAGAGGGATTGCAGCAATCACGGGCTTTAAGGTGTTCCAGTTGTCTGAATTTTTTAGATAAGGAAGGTGGTGATGCATAATCGGAGACATTTCATCCATTTTGGGCCGGATTTCACACTCCCATACAACACTGCGGGGATCCTCTCTTCTCATGCCACAGCCGTGGGAAAGAAGAAAGACTCAGCCTGGGTCTGCTCACACTGCCACAGCAGAACACACCCGCCGTACGGGAGACATCCGTGTGTGAGTTTGTGCGCACAATATGTTTGTGTCTGGAAGTAATTAACAAATAGGTCATTTTCGTCACCACTTAAGCTAATTCACCCACAAAGAAGAACATGGAGGACCAATCGGACAGGTGACCGGACCGGATGTATAATTGAATGACGGACAGGTATTTAAAGATTTTTTACTGAAATTTTAGCCAATGCATTTTTTACGCATATAGTAAGCCTGCCCAAAGGCAAGGAGGGGTCAGACACAGGATGCTGTTCAAGCCAATCACAGCGTTTAGAGCAGACTGACTGAAAATCACCACGTCACGGTTTACACAAATCTGTGATGAAGCAGTCAAACATCAGAGAAGAACAGCACTGAGGAAACAAACCGTATCCCTGCTCTCTGCCACACACACACACACACACACACACACACACACACACTCACACACACACATGCTCACACACACACGTGCTCACACACACACACACACATTGGCAATGGAAATCAAAACAAAAAACAAGACAACGAACAACAGCAAAAACAATTATCCTCTCTGTTCCCTGACTCATTCACACTGGTATTGGCTAACCCTCCTAATTAAGTGCAGGGAGTTCATTTTATTTATGTTTTTATTTTTTTCTTTGGAAGGGGGTAGGGGGGGGGTAACACTACGTCACCCTATCAGACAGCTGGTCTGCACCCTGCACCCCCTCCATCCCCCAGTGCCTTCTGGGAATAGCTGTGGATGACATGACACGTCCTCTCGGCCAGCAGAGCTTTCGTCCTGAGGCTGGACGGCATATTCCCCTAAACACCCTCCCTTACTGATACTCCCCCATACTCATACACACCCTCCCTTACTGATACTCCCCCATACTCATACACACCCTCCCTTACTGATACTCCCCCATACTCATACATACCCTCCCTTACTGATACTCCCCCATACTCATACACACCCTCCCTTACTGATACTCCCCCATACTCATACACACCCTCCCTTACTGATACTCCCCCATACTCATACACACCCTCCCTTACTGATACTCCCCCATACTCATACACACCCTCCCTTACTGATACTCCCCCATACTCATACACACCCTCCCTTACTGATACTCCCCCATACTCATACACACCCTCCCTTACTGATACTCCCCCATACTCATACACACCCTCCCTTACTGATACACAGCCTGCCCCCGCCCCCCCTTCTCCTGCCACTTGTCCTATAAAACTGGGCTAATCTACACAGCTTGCACTAAGTCAGCTCTCTCACTCTCTTTCTCTCTCTCTCTCTTTCTCTCTTCCCCCCCTCTTTTCATTGCCTACCCTTCTCTCACTCACGCAATGCCCAGTACTGGCAGGAAATCTCTCTCATAACAACTCCATCTGATGCCAGTCCTGCCATCTGTGTCCGAGAACACTTTACGTACCTACGTCTGCCCGGAACCGGCCGCCTCCCCTGGCAGGGGAAGAGTGAGAGAAAGAAGGGAACGTGTGAGAGAGTGAGAGAGTAAGCACATATATGACAAATGCCTCCAGTCCCCTACACCAGACAAAGCAGCTTAAGTACTTTTCCATGTGTGTGTATGAATGTATGTGTGTGCGTGTGTGTGTGTGTGTATGTGTGTACAAGTGTGTGTGAATGTCTGTGTGTGTGTGTGTGTGTGTGTGTGTGTGCATGTAGAAGTGTGTGTGAATGTGTGTGTGTGTGCATATGTGTGTGTGTGTGCGTGCATATGTATGTGTTTGTGTGCAAGTACAAGTGTGTGTGAATGTGTGTGTGTGTTTGTGTGTGTGGCACCTGAGGACTGCTGATGTGTTTCAGATGCGTGTCCCTCCTCTGACTGACTGAGGAACCTGGCTGTGTTTCTGTATGACTCTGTGGCCTGTGTGATAAACTGCCCTCTGTCCCTCCATCAAGCCAATTCATACCACATCAGGGAGCTTCCAGTGTAAACCCAACACCATCCTGGTACAGCCTGCAGAATGAAAGCTTTGTTCACTGTGTAACTGTTAATAATTTACACCAGATGTAGAACTGTCCTATGTTTAGTACCAGGAGTAGTAATGTAGAACTTTCGCTACAGATTTTACCCTAATTAATCCTGTAATGGGATTTATCTGTGGGTAGTTGAGTTGTATGAAAACGACTGTCCAACCTTTGCTCAGGACGATAATGTTCAGAAATGTTCTGAAGGTAAAAAGCTGCACAGAGAGATGTGGGTGATAAAAGATGATGTGCCGCCTGTTGGTGAATTGTAACCTGTGGTAAGTAGAGTAAATCATAACCTGTGGTAAGTAGACTGAATCGTAACCTGTGGTAAGGAGACTGAATCATAACCTGCAGTGAGGAGACAGAATTGTAACGTGTGGTAAGTAGACTGAATCGTAACGTGTGGTAAGTAGACAGAATCATAACCTGTGGTAAGTAGACTGAATCGTAACGTGTGGTAAGTAGACTGAATCATAACCTGCAGTGAGGTA
Organism: Conger conger; assembly: GCF_963514075.1. Taxonomy (NCBI): domain Eukaryota; kingdom Metazoa; phylum Chordata; class Actinopteri; order Anguilliformes; family Congridae; genus Conger; species Conger conger. Next base: position 44,258,803 of record NC_083765.1, on the reverse strand, counting down.
AGGCTAGTGTCTGTAACACTGCGGTACTGTTGTCAGCACAACCACACAACTCTCTCTCTCTCTCTACATTAGGATACAGGACTTTAAGCACCATTTTCAGTCCAAAGAGGAGGAGAGGGAGGAGAGAAAAAGAGGGAGAGAGAGAGAGAAAGAAAGAAAGGCACGCATGGAGACAAAGGAGCGGATTCAGTGAGACAGAACCGACATTTGGAAGTTGGGATTGCGACTTGATGATTCAGAGCATTTGTAGATTCATCCTGAGAAGAACACTAAATCTAAGGTGTGTACACAATTTTATTTAAAAAGAAACCAAGAAATAAAGTGAATTACAAGCCATAAGACAACAGCTTGGGGGATATAGAGCTGGTCTGTTTCTTTGGTTAAATCAAAAACAGGTCATTTCATCACACAGAAGATGAGGGAGGATGGAGCTGTAGGATCAAAGAATGACGCTACACAAAAAAGTCCCGTGCTAATTACCAAACAAGAAGACTCAAGCTAAGCCTGTTTCTTTTTAGGACTGGTACACAGTAAAATTGATTTAAGGCGTTGATTTAACCCTGAACATTTTACTGTTCATCACTGCTTATTTGACTGTAGACTCAGCAAGAGAGCTACAATTGCCTCGATGTTTCACACAGTGTGTGTGCGTTTATTGTCAGTGCTTGCACAGAGTATGCAATTTAAGGTATTGCCTTATGTATTCAGAACCAGACGTGGGTCAAATGATCATTTAAAATATTAATCCATTTTGATACCGGTACATTTTCTGAGATCACAGACCATTTAAAATTCATTGAAAATAATGTATGATAGTGAAGAGGTGCTTAAGATGAAGTAGACTCATCCTCATAAGAAATTAATCAGAATATGCAAAGAAACATTGGAGAAACTATTCACCAATATTCAAGACAAAAATTTGTCTAATATTTAAACTACTTATTTATTTCACGCGTGGCAGCTGAGAACACATCTACAGCGTTTTCCACACTGTCTGATCCAAACAACATCTCGGATCTTCCCCGAAGCATTCGGCATGATGACTGAGCCATATCAGTATAATACACAAATCCGCAATGGAAAAACAATATAATCTCTCAAAATATGGATTACCAATTAGTATTTATAAAGCTTTTTCAACATGACAATTTCAAAGTTTGTTCATTTCAGTTGAAACTACGCTACCTTTTTGTGTCAGAGCCTTTCCCAAATTCTTATCAGGACGACAAAGTACAGTGCAGTGCAATAAGAGTGATAGGATTTGCAGAAATCTACATTGGTGTTTGTTTAATAAGAGGAGCTCTGTGATTGGCGGTGAGCTCAGAGGTTCTGTGTTTGTTTAATAAGACGAGCTGTGTGACTGGCTGTGAGTTCATAGCTTCCGTGTTTGTTTAATCAGAGGAGCTCAGTGATTGGCTGGGAGTTTAGAGCTTCTGTGTTTAATCAGAGGAGCTCTGTGATTGGCTAGGAGTTCAGAACTTTGTTTTGAGAGTTGACGGTAAAGGGCAGGACATTTATCTTGTGATCGGCGGTGTTGGCGGTGGGTCTGAGATGGGCCCGGGGGTCCCAGGACACAGAGCCCACAGGCTCTCATTCACACCAGGTCCCATCACTGCAGCAGTGACCTGCCTGACCTCTGACCCCACACTGAGGACAGCAGAATAAGGCTCATTAATCAGGACCCAGAGTCTAATGTAACTAACACTTTCGCAATTACAGGAGATGTGATTCAGTTAAGAGCCATCTATCTCCCTGAGAATGCACTGTCACCCGTATCTACTGTACAGAACGGCCGGGGAAGAGAGAAGTGTGTGTGTGTGTGTGTGTGTGTGAGAGAGAGTGTGTGAGTGTGTGTGTGTGTGTGAGTGTGAATGTGTGTGCAGGGGCACACGGGGACCAGCTAGGTAACAGAAAACAGAAGTAGTGTGTGTGTGTGTGTGTGTGTGTGTGTGTGACTCAGGCAGTACTGATGACTGCAGCTCTTCCAAATTATGACACACTGTGGGAAACACCGGCCGCAGGCACTGCCTGCCCTGCACTGACCACCCCTTCTCCTCCCTCTCTCCCTCTCTCACTCTCTCCATCCCTCTCTCTTTCCCTCTCTCCCTCTCTCTCCCTCCCTCTCTCTTTCCCTCTCTCCCCCTCTCAATCCACTCTCTCCCTCTCTCTCTCTTCCTTTCTCTCCACTCTATCTCTCTCCCTCTACTTTTTCTCTACAGCCCTTCTCTTTTTTCCTCTCAGTTCCTCCAAGTCCTTTCTTTTCTCTCACTCATTCCTCATCGGTTCTCTCCCTTTCTCCTTTTCTCTCCTGCTCCCTCCATCCCTGTTCTCTCTCACTCATTCCTCTCTTCCTCTCTCCTCTCCTGTCTTTAAAAGATACTCAGTGTAAGTATTGGTGTAATAGGCAGTAGACACTCATCTTCATCCCTTCTTTATTTTAACACACTGTCTCTTCTGCATCCTCTCCTCACCTAAACGCGACACCTCCCCTGTTACCATGGATACAGGCGTGTCAGTGGAGTGTGGTGTCAGTGTCAGGGGTCTGTGCTGTTTCTCCTGCTGTCAGGGGTTACATCCTGTGTGTGACTCACTGATCTAACACTGCCACCTTCAGGGTGTACCCCAAAAATACACACACGCACGCACACACACACACATATAAACACATAATTACACAGTCTGATATCACACGTTCATACACACACACACACATACACACGCACACACACAATTACACAGTCTGATATCACACACATTCTTACAGACACACACACGCACAAACAAAAACACGCACATGCACACACACACACACACACACAAACCCAGTTACACCACCAGATATCACACACACATGCATCCAATTACACAAATACACAGTCTGATATCACACACACTCCTACAGGCACACACAGATATGCACAAACAAACAAAAACACACACTCATGCACGCACATGCAACCAGATACCAAGCTATGGCTAAATAAAGTAGCTTTTCAAAAAATGATCTGCATCTGCTGAAATAAAATAAAGATTTGAAAAGCTGGGAAGCCCAAGTCCAGTCATTTCATCGATCATTTTAAGAGCACACATTTGTATACTGATTCTGAATTCACAGTAAGCACATTTCCAGGTTAACTGCAAATATTTTGGGTCTTTGTGGAGTTACGCTGTGGTTCACAGTCAATAACGTTCTGGAATAACCAGCAACAGACAGCAACAGAGGGCGAAGCTTTAGTCCTTAAGGCAATAATCTGAACATGGTCTGCATTACTGAGTGTGTGTGTGTGAGTGTGTGTGTGTGTGGGTGTAAGACTATGTGTGCGTGTGTGTGAGATGGTGAAGCTTTAGTGCCAATCCCAGTCTCTCCCATCCTAAAGGCAATAATCTCAACATGTTCTGCATTACCATGTGTGTGTGTCTGTGCATTCAAGATGTGTATGTGTGAGATAGGGTGTGTGTGTGTGTGTGTGTGTGTGTGCATGTGTGTATGTGAGAGTGTGTGTAAGATTGTGTGTGTGTGTGTGACTGTGTGTGTAAGACTGTGTGTGTGTGTGTGTGTAAGACTGTGTGTGGGTGTGTGAGTGTGTGTAAGACTGTGTGTCTGTGTGTGTGTGTGTGTGTGTGTAAGACTGTGTGTGTGTGTGTAAGACTCTGTGTGTGTATGTGTGTAAGACTGTGTGTCTGTGTGTGTGTGTGTGTGTGTGTGTAAGACTGTGTTTGTGGGTGTGTGAGTGTGTGTAAGACTGTGTGTCTGTGTGTGTGTGTGTAAGACTGTGTGTGTGTGTGTGTGTGTGGGTGTGTGTAAGACTGTGTGTGTGTGTGTGTGTGTGTGTAAGACTGTGTGTGTGTGTGTGTGTGTGTGTGTAAGACTGTGTGTGAGTGTGTGTGTGTGTATGTGTAAGACTGTGTGTGTGTGTAAGATTCTGTGTGTGTGTGTGTGTGTGTGTGTGTGTAAGACTGTGTGTGTGTGTGTGTGTGTGTGTGTGAGGGGTGAAGCTTTAGTGCCCATCCCATTCTGAAGACCATAATCTCAACATGTTGTGCATTACCATCCTGGCACGGCCAGCAGGGCTGATTAAATTTTCATCACCAGCAGGGCATAAAGTGGCACAGCGCTCCCTTAACGCTGCCCTGCTAAATGACTGCAGTACCTCAGATAGCTTGCAAAACATTTTTATTGTTCGCCAGAATGGTTACTGCGGTCATTTGACAAGGGACATGGGAGAAGAATGCCTCGCTGAAAAGATTATCACACCATGGGAGCTGTGAGTCTCCACGGGGAGATGGCGCCAAACTAAAACACCGCCAACCGAATAAATGTCGGCAGGAAAAAAGAAAAACAACATTCTGCGCATGTATACTGTATACGTTCACAGGATAATTCAATAATTGTATCTTTCTCATTCATCTGATAGCCTGACATCATCAAACTGAAATCCTGAATAACTAATCGTTGCAATATTAGACTGTAAGCCGGTCTTTGTCTCCCTCTAGTGGCTATGAGTAGGAACCGCAATACGGGGAGGCTCCAAACATAGACAGAAGTGGCTACGAGTTCAGCAGGGGGTCACCATATGGCCACACACAGCAGAACATACATGCATACATATGCATTCACACACACACTCGCACACACACACAGACACAGACACACACACACACACACACACAGTTCTCGAAGGCAGAAGACACACCTGGATAATTTATCAAGCATAATCAGGATGTACATATGAATATTTGAGGTATTCTACATTGCAGATCAAGCCAGTCGTGTTAAGAGCTGAAGGGTACAACAGCCCAACAGCTGTCCCATTGGGGTACTGAGGATATCTCTGCTGTGCCTCTCCCGTGAGTCGAACCTGTGTCCTCCAGTTCCCTAACTATGCTACACTGCCACTGGAACGGTACAGCACAGAAGTGTGCTGAAGCTGGCTCAAGGCCGGCCTGATGTCACTCCAGTATGTCATTCAATGCCACTGGATAAGAACTAAAAAAAAAAAAAAGGAATTCAATTACCATTTAATGACATTTTCAACAATTATAGATCTAGTGCCCTCTTCTGGTAAATTGGGAGAATGCAACTAGTGAGGACAAGAACAATCCAACAGAGTCCTTATAGGGTAGGTACTACAATCATAAAATATTGGGTCAGTTTTGAACATTATATCATATGCCTTATACTACTATCACTGCATGGGGTTTTACACTGCACGTGCGATTAACCTGGCCCGGGGAAGCTGACTGGCTCTGATGATATCTCGACAGCAGCTTACCGTGGCCTGTGTGTGTGTGTGTGTGAGTGTGTGAGTGTGTGTGTGTGTGTGTGTGTGTGTGTGTGTGTGTGTGTGAGTGTGTGTGTGTGTATCTGGCTCTGATGACATCTCGACAGCAGCTTACCGTGGCCTGTGTGTGTGTGTGTGTGTGTGTGTGTGAGTGTGAGTGTGTGTATCTGGCTCTGATGACATCTCGACAGCAGCTTACCGTGGCCTGTGTGTGTGTGTGTGTGTGTGTGTGAGTGTGTGTGTGTATCTGGTTCTGATGACATCTTGACAACGGCGTAATGTGGCCACGCTAATGGGAACATAGAACCCCACCCAGCAGAAACAGCACAGTACAGACAGCAGCTAAAGCGTATACTACAGACGTTTTAGGCAAGATTGACCCGTTTTAAATATGAAAACCCCCCATTTTTCAACATGACAATCCCCCCTCTTTGCATGGCTGCACACACCTGCTTCCAACGGCTGTTTAATGTGAGACAGTCAGAGACTCCATGATGAAAATCATGTGCCTCAGTGCATCATGGCACTCATAGTATTTAATGTCTTATACTATCATCTTGGTAACCTGGGCAACAACTTTGCTTAGCCCACTGAACTCTGCTTAGCAACTGAGCCTTTGTTACTGTCGCACTTTGCATAAGGCTACTGTGGCGATTGTTAGGAATGGTTTATTTGGCAGACATTAGCAGACTATTCTTTTGATATCTTTCCTGACTATTGAGTGATCTGTAATGGTGAGGATCTGAGCAAGGACTCCAAGACGTCCATTAGATGACACATAAAATAAATAAAATGGAGAAGACGGGAGATGAACACGGATGTAGTGCACGTGTTATCTTTTGAAGTGCTTTTTATGAGGATCTTTTCTGTTAATTAATATAGTAATACTACACTATTGTACCATAGCTTTGTCTTTGTGCTTGCTATAAGCAATTAGCATTACACTCACTGCACACTTTATTAGGTAGACCTGTATACCAGCTTGTTAATGCAAATATTTAATCAGCCAATCATGTGGCAGCAACTAAATGCATAAAAGCATGCAGACATGGTCAAGAGTTTCAGCTGCTTTTCAGACCAAATGTCAGCACAGGGAAGAAATGTGACCTAAGTGACCGTGGAATGATTGTTGGTGCCAGAAAGGGTGATTTGAGTATCTCAGAAAGTGCTGATCCCCTGGCATTTTCATGCACAGCAGTAGAGTTTGCAGAGAATGGTGCGCAAAACGGCAGTTCTGCGGGCAGAAGCGTTGTTAATGAGAGAGGTCAGAGGAGAAGGGCCAGACTGGTCAAAGCTAATGGCAATGCAAATAACTATACAACAGTGGTATGCAGAAGAGTATCTCTGAACACACAATGTGTCAAAAGTCACAGAAGTCTAAATAAGTCTAAAAAATAAGTGTAATATATACCTAATTAATACCAAGTGCTCACTGAGTGTATATTTGCCACCAAAATTACTGAGTGGGGCTTGGAAACCCTCTAAGAAAAAACAGGATCCTGTTTCAGACGTTTAATTTACATTAAAATAACTTAAAATAGTTGAAGATAAGAACAATCTCAATCAAAGGCTGGTTTCTTAATCATGAAATGAACTCCACAAGATGTTAGAAATTAAATACATCCAAAACACAGACATCAATGGATTCCATTCAAAGACACTTGAGGGCAGTAATTAAAAAATCTAACATGGCTCAGCTGACTTGAGCAACAGCACTGTTTTTATTGTTTTTGAGAGCACATGAGGACTTCAAATACACCAGCTACCAGCCCTCACCCTGATGTGTAGTAATGAACTTCAGAGGAAAAAAAGTTTTTAACACTAGATGGTGCAATAGGCTTTTGGGTCACGATAACATTTTTCACCAAGTAAACTGTGGCTTTAAAACACACTTACAATTCATACACTTTAAATTTGGCACGCGTTGGTATGTAAAATTTTTGTGTAATAAAATAATATAATTACCAATTTGCATTACTTGGAACTTGTGTCACTGTTAAACGTGGGAAAATATTCATAGAAAGTAAAGGTGTATAAATATTAGAAATATTATAGAATAGATTCAGTGCCCTCTTCTGGTGAATTGTGAGAATGCAACTAGTGAGCAATCCTGTGGGGCAACACACACACAGCCAGGTAAGGAACGACAGTCAAACAATAGGTCAGGGGTCAGCCTTGAATATTAAATCATATATGCCATATACATCATATTCAGAGAAACCCTGCCATATCCCTGAACAAGCTAAGAGTGTACACATTTAATATTGTGCCTATGTCTCGATCAGTCATGGGTAAACATTTTTCAAACAATAAATAAATAAATATATTTTAAAGAGGCAGTAAGCTCAGGGTTTGGAAAAAGGAGGCACAAGGCTAATTGTCCAATGCACTGCATGGTCATAACCCCACTGCAGCTCTCATGAGCACAGTGATCTGTGAGCTGTCAGACCGTCAGGGGGGCCTGAGAGGGAGACGTTCACCGGAGCACCTGAAGTTATAAATATGTAAACCTGACCAGTGCGTGATGCCCGAGCACGAGTGTTATAATAATCATGTTTATTATGTCCATATGTTTAATGAACACCCTGCCCATCATTTAAAGTTGAGTCTCCGTCATTAACATGGATTGCGAGAATACCTTGCTGTTACAAAGTGACTTGTCGGTTGGACATTTTAAATCCAAAAAATTTCAAATGAAAAAGGTTTTGCCAATTACTTTTTATGTGTTATAATAACACTCAAATACTAAATTCAAAAAAGTTCAAAAATACATTCTAAAAAAACCCAAAACATATTTAACCTAATTTTATGGCCCATAATTAATTTAAGCGACATAAATGGACTGTTGAAAAGCACAATATTTTTCATATGACCTGAGAGCAAGAATATGATTATCCTGTTCTGTGATCATTTAATTATGGTTATGCATGAATGCCTGCAGTCAGGCATTTTGTTTCCCTTATATTTGTGTTTCTACGAAAGAACAAATAAGGTCAAATTCTTTCTGAGAACAGGACGGCTGTTCCTAAGATAGAAACCCCAGAGAGAACACTAACACGCTATCAGGTGAGCTGCTTTTACCGCATGTGAGAAAAACTGAATCTGAGAATGAAGAGGAGTCTCTCACATTCATGTGGGTGTGGGTGTGTGTGTGTGTGTAGGTGTGTGTGTGTGTGTGTGTGTGTGTAGGTGTGTGCGTGCGTGTGTAGGTTTGTGTGTGTTTGTGTGTGTGTAGGTGTGTGTGTGTGTGTGTGTGTGTGTGTGCAGTGCATAGCAGTAGCCTATCAAACACAGCCAATCAGACACTATGACCTGCCCATTACGTCTGTCAAAGCCTTCTCTCCCCAAGCCTCCACACCCCCCTCCTTCCCCTCCCTCACCTCCCACTTCACTCACCCTCTTTTTAGGCACCCCCGCCCCCCTGACCTGTCAATCAGCACCTGTCCTCCCTGAAAGCCCTCACTCCTCGCTGTGTGTGTTTCCCACAGTCAGAGAGGGGCTCGCTGCCCCAGTAAAGCCCTGCGTTAACAGGACAGGGCCTTCAGCCTCCCCATCATCTCATAATGACTTCTGCTGAAATGATAATGAGAGTCAAACTCTTCCCACAGAAATGAAGGAATGAAAGAAAACACACACACACACAGACAGCCACACACACATGTGCGCTCACATGTGCACTCACACACACCCACACACACACAGACACACACACACTGACACACACACACAGACACTCACACAGATAGACACACACACACTCAAATACTCGCACACACACACACACACACACACACACACACACACAATCCACTAAACGGTGTCTAAGACCGCAAGGTTTATCTGGGCTGATACTGTCAGGACCGATCAGCCCGTCTTCAAACCCCCACCCAAACTCTGACAACCCCACCCTGGTCCTGGCGACTTTTTCTCAGATTCTTTCCAGCTAACATAACGCAGATTGATCTGTACAGCTGGAGCAGATTCAGCCTCCGCTATCATGGGCAGAACGGGCATTTAATACCACTCTGTCTTCACCAGCCATCTAGCGTAATGGAAGAGGAATCTACAAAATGGCCGCCTCTTAAATTACCGTGACACACAAAGGTCGCGCGCCAACCGCCGTCTAATGGAAAAAATCATTAAGGAGAGATTACCACAGCGCTCCAGCATTAACGAGGTCAAACGGAGACTGTTAAAAAACTGTTTTTATGAAAAACAAATTCTGATTGCTGTAGTGTGAGACGTGTTTATAAGTCCTCTGCTTTCTTTTGAAAGAGGCTTTTTGAAGAGCACAGGAGGCTATTTGTGTTATCAGCTACAGAGCTCACATGATAGCGGCCTCAATGCTTCACGTCCTGTCAAATTCACATTAATTGATCCTATTTATGTCTGAGATACAGGCAAATTCTCCTTTCCTGTCACCTTAATAGAAGTTTACTTCAGGAGCAGCACCACTGCGCCCTTATGGCAGGGGTCTTTTTCAGTGTAAGCTGCAGAAAAGTCTTAAATGTTTTCGTCTTGTAATAAGACAAAAAATGTTTTGAAGTAGCTTGTTTTTAGTTACTGTTTGCTTGACAAGTAGAATGTTCTTAACCCATTGGCAAGTCTTGAAATTAGTAAATGTCATTGGTGAAATTTTTGTCTCTTTCAGCAAATAAATTAATGGAAATAAGATTTTAAGTCTAAAATTGTTGTTGAGACTGACTTTTTTTGTTCGTTTTTTTGCAGCATATCTCTGCAGAATGGCTTGTGCTGTACACAGCAGGGCTGGGTATTGGTGAAATGGCTTTGGCCTCACTCGATGCCCAGTGTCAGTGAACTCCAGGTTTTTCACATTGTAAAGCTATGATGGTAATATTCTCATTGCTCCTAACTACGTAACTCAAACACTAACAGCCCCCTGTAGTCCTACCTGGCAGAACCCAGCTCTGTACTACAGTACCCAGCAGGCAGCTGTCAGACCACCACCGGTGCCCACTGTCGGTCTGTCAGCGATCCTCCAATCAGCGCTGTATTGGGCTGAGAGCAGTGGGACTGTTCACTGACACTTGATCATCACTTCAACTGCCTAACCTCAACTGCCTGTTACATACCATAACATATTACATTCTCACAATAACATAACATAACATACAGTAACATAACAACAAAATATAACAAAACATAACATACAGTAATGTAACACAACAGCGAACAGGCCATTCATCCCTGTAATGCTTGCCTAACAGGGTGAGCCACTCAGCAGCCTTCTATTGAATTTCCCACAGAAAAGCTAGCGACATGCACAGCGGCTAAGGGGCTAGGGTGGCGGGTTTGAATCTCTCCGAGCGAGGTACAGCCTCCCTGAACTGCACCAGTAAATACCCCCCCGCGCTGTAATCGGATAGCATACTAAAGCATACGCTGCTGTGTGAAAGCTGCCCCGGATGAGGGCATCTACTAAGCCAGTAAATAAGGTAATGTAATAACTTTCAGTAATGGGAAAATCCGCAGCACCTGGCTGGGCTTCTTCCACGCGCGTTAGCTGGCTCTCAGCGATCTCCAGACGATTCAAAGTTCCTGCGAAGCATCTGTTACTCACACTCGCTGGATCTCTATTACCACAGCAGATTGCAGAAAGAACAGCACGCGCTATTTATACCTGTCTACCATTGGGGGGAAAAACTACCCAGAATGCACATGTTTATCTGGTGGCAAGTGCTGGTGATTCATTTTATTATTGTATTTAGCATATTAGGCATAAGAGCGACTGTAGGATACTCTAAACTATGTTGAAAACCATGACAAATTAGCATCCCTGGTTTAAAAGAAAGGAGACAAAAAAACAAAAAAAACTGCGATATGATTATGTAAATTAAAACAAGACTTCTGCGTACTGGATACATTTCTGTCGAATTTTAAATATTCCCATTAAAATATTCTCCGGGGAGGATTAAAAGGATAATTATGAAACAGTACTAGAGCTTCCAGGTTCCTTTCCAGTCCCGAGCAGACAGATTTTCAGACACTGGGCACATGCTCATTCCCACAGCAAACACAATTCCTCTGAGTCGAGCCACACATCTGCTCAAGTTGGAAATAATAGCATGTTTTTGGAGTTTCTGTGGCAAAAACAAGGATCTGGGCTTGTAACCTCATTCCCAGTTAGAACAGTGCTGTTGTACTCTTGTTGTACCTGCTTAACCCGCATTGCTTCGGTATATATCGGTATAGATGGGGAATGCTACGTGTAACAAAACCCGAAAGTTGGGTAAGTTGCTCTGAATAAGAGCGTCTGGGAAGAGACTGGCTTGAAATACGTAATTGTTTTGGATAAAAATATATTTGTATGCTTTAGTGAGCTTTTCTGGTGTATTGGATGAAATACTGTCAAAAAGTGCAAATGCTGCCTTCTGGTCCTCTTGATTGGCTCAATTCCACCAGGCAAGATCAGGTGAGCACTAAACAATGCAAAACCATTCTTAATCCAAAACAATTACGTATTTGACCCAGGTCGAGCCGGAAATGTAATGTATTGGAGGGAGGCAAAAGGTATACATTTGCAGACATTATTAATAATGACTTTCACTCAGCTGTTCCTCGGGGTGAGGAGGCACTCACCTCTTGACATGCTCCCTCAGTGTTAAACCTGGATTTTGTGTCACCGCACTTAGAACAGAGCCCTCTTTTTTGACTGATGACTTGTGTAGTTCTGGCTTCTTCCGCCTGATAAAGCACTTCATCAGTTATTCCCCCCCAAAGGGCCGTATCGGTACAGCATTACAGTAACAGTCACGGAGCAGTACCGGCTCTGGCCTAACGGGGGCAGCACTGCTCTTGGCTCTCAGTCCAGCAGAAAGGAACCTGCACTGTGAGAGTTCAACTGCACAGAAGCGCTGCTACAACGACCTGAAATAATTCAGCCAGTCGTCTCAGGTCCGTGACACTGCCCCAAGAACACACAGCAGTGTGTTTACCGCCCGCCTTAGCAGCCGATAGGCAACGCACCGACACATTACCGATCATTTGCGTCTCACTTTACTTAAGACTTCCAGTCACCTTGTAAACACACAGCCAGTGCAGCAGGTGCCACACTCAGACGGGGAAGATGATTGATGGCTGTTCTGCCTGTGTACAGCGCTCCCTATCTGCTCCAGAACAGATGGCCAGGTGCTTGATTTTAATGTTAATTCTGCACCATTTTCCTTTAATGCATCATTTTAATAATTATATGCAAATGGGAAACAGAGCGCTTTTGTCAGCGTTTGATGAAGTATTTGTGTGGGCCGACGCCGAACTTGGCAGAGGAAAACCGGGGGATACACTCTTAATGCATCGGTTAACCACGGATCCTCCGTCTCCATCTGCTTCCCTCTCGCACACCTGGAAGCCTCTCGGCACTGACGGGGCGCGTGATGAATCTGGGAATTCTGATTGGGAACGTCGTCGGGAAAAGGAGCGCGCGTGAATGGAGCGCCGGTGATTATCCCGCCTCCCGGCCGACGTGTCGGAGGATACGAGACACGCCGCGCTTTTTGGACGCTCACAATTAGGGTTGCTACCATTGTATCTGAACTGAAGCGTTCAGTTTTCCAATTAACACGTTTCCCTGGGCTGTTATCGCAGGGCCCGGGCTCATTAGAGCTTCAGAGGGACAAGGACACGGAGACAGAGAGAGGGGCAACGAGAGAGAGAGGAGCCATACCGCGGGAAGGGGCCGGGCTGAGGCTGCGTCACTGCGATGTCATCGGCTGACATCATATCGCCAGCGAGCAATGATAACACAGGAGGAGACAGGGAGGGGCAGGGCTGATGTCACTGTGATGTCATCGGCTGACATCATATCGCCAGCGAGCAGTGATAACACAGGAGGAGACAGGGAGGCGCGGGGCTGATGTCACTGTGATGTCATCAGTTGACATATCGGCAGTGATAACACAGAAGGAGACAGGAAAGGGC
>NC_083765.1:44173083-44243083 GCF_963514075.1 Conger conger | reverse complement strand
TCACACGAGACTGTTCCCCCATCTCTCTTCATTTAGGCTGACCATGATGAGCCCTCTGCAGCAAATCCCCATCTAACCTTCCACTGTCCCGCGCAGTTCCCCCAAACCGCCTCTAGGTGGTGCTGGTCTTTAAAGTGTGAGTTGGGGGGGGGGGGGGATGTTTCAGCAAAGACAATAATAACATTAATTTCCCCCCCGAAATTGATTTTGATGTAAATATAAAATGCTGGCCTATCCGAGTGGCTAATGAAGCAGGCAGTCTGGCTGCAGATCGTAATTCGACCAGCTGAAAGAGTCCATTGCACATCTAATAGAGAGAGTCTGATGGGCCCAGCTTAGCTGAGACACTCCTTCACAGCCCCACAGCCCCTCTCTCCTCACACAGAGCCTGGCTGTTCCTCCACTGCCTCTACTCTACTTAAACTGTGACGCAAACAGTGGCTGCTCCCCTGTCTTTAGATGTAAAATGTGAATGGCAAAAGTCTGCATTTATATAGCGCCTCTATCCGAAGTGCTGATGCTTCTCATTCACACACACACAACAATGGTGAAAGGCTTCCTTTCAAGGCACCAACCAGCTCGTCAGGAGCAATTTGGGGTTAGGTGTCTCGATCAGGGACACTTCGACAAGCCTAGGACAAGCAGGCTACTGCTATGTGTGTGATTGTGACAAAATATGAACAGGAGACAGATACACAGAACCACTTTCACCCCACTAGGGATGGCCCTGTTTATTACCCGGGTACCATAACCTTGCAAAAGACAATGATTTTGACTGTATGGACAAGAAAAGGATGACTAAGAAGGCTGAGACTGTGGGTGGGTTAGACGTGCCCCTGTCTGCTCCGACACAGATCAAAGGGCAGCTGCCCCTGATTGGCTTGTTTTACTGCTTATGGGAGTGAGACTGCAATACTGGTGTTCATCTGTATAACAGGTGCCTTTAGATGGAGAGGAGAACTCATCCACCCTCAAACGTTTATGTCACAAGAAGTCTTATCAATGCTAGCGATAATCTGGGGTCCCTGCTGAAAATTCCAGCTAAGAACATCTAGGGTTTTAAGATGGCTTAAGATGGTTTAAGGTGCGCTTTCGACACTTTTACCTGGTCAGATCTGTGGTTGGTCAAAGCTGGTTAAGCTAGTGGAAGTGTGGAAAACACAGCTAGAACCAGCTAGAGCTATCTTCACCAGCGCAGGCCGGTTCAAGATGGAATTTTCACCAGGGTTTTGTTTTTTATCAAATCTTTGTACCATACTGACTCAGGCTACAGCATCAGGGCCCAGCTGAGAAGCTGGCTGTAAACTGGCACAGTAGCCATAGTCGTCCTAGTAATCCACACACACCTGGTAATCCACACACACCTGCTCATGCACACACACACCCGCTAATCCACACACACCAGGAAATCCACACACACCTGGTAATCCACACACCTGGTAATGCACACACAGCTGGTAATCCACACACACCAGGCAATCCACACCCACCTGGTAATCCACACACCTGGTAATGCACACACACCTGGTATTCCACACACAGAATCATCCCCACCAACTCTGCAACAGGACATCCAGACCAGAAACCTTGGTGAAAATGTACAGACTAGTCTGCCAGATAGGGGGCTGCACTGTAAACCCCTTGTGTGGGCTAAAACGTCTTAAAGAAGTACAGTAGATGAAGGAGTAACACAGGAGCACAGGAGCCATAGGCTAAGCGGGAAAAGCAGCGAAGTGCCTCGCGCTGGAATCAGGAAAAACACTTTAACCTTTAATCCGGGATTCCGTCTCATCCCACGCTCTGTGTGAGTAACAAGTCTGCCGGTTTAAACCGGGATCACCCAGATGCAGATGGTTCACTGTTTTTAACAAACCCTCCCTAATGTCACGGCATTACCGTAACAGACTCAGCACTGCTCACATGGAAATTTTTATGTTTAAACAAGATGTCGAGCCGCAACAGATTCCTGACCTTTTCATTAATAAAAATGATTAAAGATAAACCAGTGTTTTTTTAAGAATGAAAATGGAGCTTTCACATGGAGCTGAATTAAGTGAATGAGTGAATTGCTGTTTTGGACAGTTGTGTTCTGCACACACAGATTGTACAGTTACTGTAGGTAATGCATACACTCTTACACACATACTGCAGTTCACCGACTGAGACCCAGGTGTGTCCGGTCCTCTCTTACAGTGGGATGGAGTTAGATCCCATCGGAGGGGCCTGACCTCTCTGTCACCCTGCTGTTTAGGACAGGGTCTATCGGCTCTGCTTGGTTTAGCCAGAAAACACATTTTCTGTAAGTGTACAGGTAATTACCAACGCACACCTGTGGCTCCTGCCTTCTCTGAGAGGAGAGAGAGAGAGAGAGAAAGAGAGAGGGAGATAGATAGAGAGAAAGCGAGAGAGAGAGAGACAAGAGAGATAGAGAAAGAGAAAGGGGGAGAGTGAGAGAGTGAGCGAGAGAGAGGGAGTGATCAAGAGAGAAAGGGAGAGAGAGTGAGAGAGAGAGACATAGAGAAAGAGAGATATAGATCGAGATAGAGATAGAGGGAGAGAGAGAGAGAGAGATAGCGAGGGAGAGCGGGAGAGAGAGAGAGAGATTTTGATAATTGATCTGTTTGGCATTACATTCTTCCTGGTAGTACCACTCATTTTAATGTCGAACAGTTTGCTACTGTGATTTTGCTACAAGGGTGGTCTCCATTCAAAACAGGTACACTAATTAACACAAAATAAAGATGTTTAACTAGAACCTGACTCTCGCTCTCAGCGCACTAATGTTTATATATTAAGAGTTATAATTATATGACTGATGATGCTAAAATCATCAGCTGTGTGTTCACGTTAATTTTCTTTTGAGCAGGTGCAAAAAAGTCTCATGAAAAGCTTTTATTAGAGGCAGAAAATGAACACTCAACAAAACCAAAATAAGGCATAACTCTGTAATGCAGAATGCATGGTCTTATGGGATGTACAGTAACACAACAGTGAACTCTCCAGTTTCTCACTTCAGAGGGGAAGACCTCATCAGGGGCTAGACATTCACTCCAGCAATTTTACCATTTTATCATTTTCATTTCATAAAAATGAAGATACATGTGTTACATTTTGCTTGTCTGGAGTCATATCCTCTATGAAATGAAGACAGATGTACAAATCCTAAGATTAAATAGACCAAAGACAGGTGCCTTCAATTAAACATGTCACAGGGCATGCCCAGATGATATATTACAATTAGTATATAACCTCCTGCTTGGAACGATCTCCCACAGAAATGTAATGACATAAATAAAAAAATAAAACATCAAACAGCTCTGAGAGACAAAAGGAAGGGTCTATTCCTGAGGAAAAACGGTCTTTGCACTCACTCCAGAAATGAGTCATTGTGCTGTAATAGTTTGCCTTTGACACACTCCATAATTTTCCTGTGAGTGATTGTAAGACAATATTTCAGCATCTTATTTTAGAAACAGAATTTTTCTGTGGCCTGAACATTTCAACAGAGACTCTGAGAAGCCAGACGATTCACTCTGACACTCCGAGGCTCATCCTGAAGTCGGACCTCCAGCACAAACCGCTCTTTTACTTCACTTAATGTTGCTGTTCAGTTATGAGTTGAGTGGTTGCATGGATTCATGAAAACTGTTGCTTAAAAACAATAACCACATCCGTACTGCTTCAATCCAAAACTGATAACCAGCACTGTAACTAAAATATTTTGATTTGATTTTGACTGCCTTTCTGCCATGCGCTGTTTGTCCTTTGACAGCTAAACGTGTTTTTATCCGTCTTGTCTTTTTATTAAAAGATATAGTATTTTGATGTAATATTTTAAGAATTAACAACCAAATAAATAAATAAACAAGTAGATAAATAAAAAGGTGAATAAATGTGGCAATAAAAAAACCTTTAATTCTGTAGAGTGGTCTGGCTGGAAATACAGAGGCAGAGTTTAATATACACTGCAGTAATAAAACAATATATTAAAATACACTGCAGTTTAATCCTGTTACGAATCTCGTTTTTTTTCTTTTCACCCTGCATGATAGACAAGTATTGGATTTATTGTAAACGAGAAAAATTCATATAAACGTGATGAAAATAAAAAGCCTGAAGTTTCTTTTGACAGGTCAGTGGATATAGTCATCTTTTTTGTAAGAAAAAAAAAAAACACCAACCAAAAAAAAAGGTTTCCGGCTTTCATCAACGACCGGGAGCAGTCCGTTTGTTCCACAGCTATCTATTAAGTTACATATGCGCTAATATTTAAAAGTGCATGAATATTTCAGTGCTTCTGATAGAACGGGAAAGGGATCACGTTGTATTTGTATGAGTTTGCTTGGCTGCTATCCTTAGCGGTTTAATGTCAGACGTGAATATGTTTCCCCTAGAGCTTACAGTAAAGGCGACAGTCATCTGTTTCCACTCTGCCATTTAATCACTAGCTTCCAGTGTGAGTATTTGAAATGCAAATGAGCCACGCAAACCCAGGTAAATTAGAATACAGGAGAGTAAACACTTGTGATGTGAACTTTTCAAGGAAAAACATCATTTTCAATCAGGGAGCAAATTCCTTTTTGGGGAAGGGCAGTGCCCAAAATGATCTTTTCTCTTCCAGTGTTAAACTGCACACTGGTAACTGACTGATTCATTACGTTATTTGTACATTTGTACATTGTATATTATTTTGGTGTATGCTCAGGCAATTTGTCCAGAGATTTCTGTTCAGAGTTTTCAACAAAAGAATCATCACAGTGGAAGCACAACTTATTTTCAACCCTTTCAAAACTTTTTCATTGGGGTGTAGTATAATTAATATAATAATACACAGAACAGTGCAAAAGTCTTAGGCACCTGTATACCATTCTGCACAAAAATAATTCAATGAAAGGTCCTAAATAAACGTACTATACATTGTACATTACATTTTGGTAATTTGGCAGAATAGATAAAAACTGAATCAAATCAATATTTTTTGTGACCACCCTTCGGCGTTAAAACTGCATCACTTCTCTGAGATAGCCAACGCTGTAGCAGGGAGGTTGTTCAAAGTGTGTTGGACAACTTTCCACAGTTCCTCTGCAGACTTTGGTTGGCTCCTTGATTTTGGTTGGCTCAGCCTTGATCAAGTTTTTATGTAAAAAGTAGTCAATTGCTTACAGTAATGTTACTTTTTAAAATTAAATCCAAAAATGTCTCTGTAAAATTTAATCTTTTGGAAAATGAATACTTGGAAATCTCAATACTAACACACACAAAAAATAAACATATATATAATAAAGTCTAGGGTGCCTAAGACTTCTGCACAGTACTGTATAATTACCAAATATCAGCCTAGTTAATACACAACTAACCATATATAATGTATTTTAATATACGCTAAAGGCAATCTTTTTTTTCTTCAACAACCGCTGTGTTGCAGGGGCAGTTATAGCGGGTGAGAGTCATAATTCTTTGGTTCATGAAGATACTGTAAGTTATTGGCCCAGATTCAATCATATCACAATTTGCTTTGCAAAATTGTGATCTATCGGTTTAAAAAAATAAAAATAAAACGTTTTTACACCATGAGTTCATCAATAATTAAAATGTAGAAAAAACACAACAAAACATTGTTATTTCAATAATAATAATAATAATAATAATAATAATAATAATAATATTATTATTATTATTATTATTATTATTATTATTATTATTATTATTATATTGAAGTTTTTCAGGTTATGTGAGGCCTGTCTTTGCTTCAAGGCCAAAATGACACATTAAATGTAGTTGTCTCCAGATTGTTTCATCACTATCACCATCACCATCATCATGATCATCATCATCATCAATAACATCATCATCATCATCACCATCATCATCATCATCATCATCCCAACACCATAATCACATACAGATAATCAGCAGAGCAGATGAGCAACAGGCCAATCAGCGATCAGCGGTCAGCGGAGCTTCCGTCTCCGCGCTCTCCGCACAAACCGACGCGCCTCGGAAAAAACTTCGGCGAAAGATCGCGAAACTTCTTTTTGATTAGTTTGCGACTCGCTCAGCGTCTCCAGCTAACGAGCGGTTGTCACGTTTATCGGAGGCAGGCAGCGTGTGGAGTGGAGAGCTTCATTAGCGTAGCGTAGCGAGAGCACGCTTCCTCACTACACGCCACACCTTCGGGTTTACCGCGCGGCTCGCACCGCGTCCCGCCGCCCCGCATGCGCGGCTCCGCCCGCGAGGAGCCCTCCGCCAAACGTCTGTCACGTCGGAGGACAAAGAGAACTCACGCCGGCGCACGCAAAATCGCTGCGCTGCGAGTCGCAATTTCCCACAGTCTTGTCAACAAAAGCAGGCATGGGTTCCAGAAAGGTGTGACCTAGCCGCGTTGTCAAAAGCGGCGACACCCTGCCGCTCCCCGCCCGCCTCGTCAGCATCGACGGCTCGGAATGAATTTGAACATTCTATGACGGGGAGGGGGAGGGGGGAGGGGAGAGGAGATCCCATGTTCCACACAAAAACGGAAACAACAGTACCGTAGTGAGGACAGTGTATGTGAGGCCGCAGCAGCCCGGAAAAGTCCACAATTTGGAGGCGTGCGAGTTTCTGTCACAGTGAGTGCCACTGTTGAAGTTCGTTTAAATGTTTACATGGAGTATTTTTCTCTCAAACGATAAAAATAAGACTTGTGGAACAACAGAGGTGCCGTAAGGGGTGCGGTTGGACAATTCCAGGGGCCCTCAAAAATATTAAAACATTGGATTTACTGGGGTGCTGGGGCCCAATGCGTAATCGCTTCATGGGGCCCCGAGTGCCCACAACCCAACGGAGTGTTCAGTTCTCGTGGGCACCCAGCTCATCGGCCCTGTCCAGGGGGGACAGAGCCAAGCAGATACGAGCGGGACCATACATAGATAAATAAATAACTAAATAAGCCTGGCTCCCATCTGATGACCAGCTTCGCCATAACAGAATCCTTCTTTTTGCCAGGCGCTAAAATGGAGGCAGCAGAACAGAAACAGACCGGAGCGTTCCAAGCGCAGACTGTAAGAGAAAGCGTCTGTGCGCGCGAGGCCCGGTCTCGCGTCCTCGCAGCTGTTTACTTGATAAAAACATTTTAAACGCGACCCAAATAAACAAGAAACGCCACGGACGTTAGAAAGGAGAAGAAGAAAAGATGTGGCACTCATCTACGGAGCTCTTTAAACAATTGGCGGACAGATGATGCGGCCATCTTGAGATCGTTTGTCACCCGTCTGCTGACGATGACCTTGCAACAAACAGGAAGACGGATGGGATATCATCTTTCTGGAATGGTCCGCCGTTGTTTTTGTAATGAAGAGCCATTCCGCCTGCCATTCGCGCCGCCCGCCAAAGCGCAGAAACGCGGAGACGCATGAAAGAGTGTGACATAAAAGAACGGCCAATCCCTGTACAGCCAGTCACAGGCAGAGTGTGTGCACAGAATGTGTCTGATGCATGCAGATCAGCAGGATGTCATGATGCTAAAGGCGATTTGTGTGTGTGTGTGTGTGTGTGCGTGTGTGCGTGTGCAGGCGTGTGTGTGTGCGTGCATGCGTGTGTGTGCGTGCATGTGTGTGTGTGCGTGTGCATGTGTGTGCGTGTCCGTGTGTGTGTGGTGTGAATGTGTGTGTGTGTGTGAGTGTGTGTGTGTGTGTGTGTGTGAGAGAGAGTATGTGTGTGTGTGTGTGTGTGCATGTTAATTTCACCTCCTCCATTCTACAGGAAGTGTTTTTTATCACGTTGCCTGTTTTGTCAAGTGATGATCTATGTTTTAACCCTTCACTCTTATCCCTGCATAGTCTAGTAAAACCTAGAGACCTTAAAGTTCCTTTATTTACTGGAAACAGCTGCATGCAGGAGATTATTTTTCAGGATTTTTTATCGGATGAATCATGTGCAAAATTCATCCTCCACAAGAGAACTGTACTTAGGGATAGATAATTAAGCAGCAGGTTAGATTCCTTTCGGAAGGGGAAATCTGTCTTGCGATAACAGGAACAACAAGGTTGTTTGTTTTTTGGGAGTTTTTCTTCTCATTCTTTGACTATATTAGTTCATAAACAAGGCTTTATGATGCAAATATAGGCAGCAAAATCCCCTGATGTATATTCAAAGCTTCTGCATACAAGGGTATTGGAAAAGCACAACAATTCAGAGCATGCACTACAATGTGTGATGAATATGCCCGGGTTCATAATTAGACAGGTGTATAAACGGTTATTTATGGCTTCCTTCTAAAATATCATGGGGTCACTCTTGGCTGACTTGGAGGGATTCCGATTGGTGCTAATCATTCCCATGTTCTATTTATTCTGAAAAAGGAATGCTTTAAAGCAATGGCCCATTAACACAAGTTCATATTGATTATTGACATAAAAACATAAAAAAAGTACAACAACAGAAAAACAACCGTCTTCCGCTGTCTCGTGATAGAGAGAAAAGTTTTCTTCTGGTTACGGTCCACGGCACATTTCATGCAAACAGAACGAGCACACACTTAGGTGGACAAGCTCAATTCACCAGCATTTTATTCATATTTTCTGACACAAGCTCTCGTGCGTGCAGGAGTGTGCGTGCGTCTGTTTTTCTGCCTTTAATTACATCTCACCAGGACTCCTTTGAAAGAGCTAATCTTATCAGCACATCAAATTTGGCTTTAGCTGGATTAACCACAAAAATAAAACGGTCCGAAAAAAAGTGCCGAACCAACATTTGACAACAAACATTACTGAAGGATAAGTTTGGGCAAAAAAACACATTAATTACTGCGTTCTGTGGAAACGCTGTAGTATTCAGCTCCCTCTCAGCCCTGAGACGGTCTGAAGAGTCAGATTTACTCTGCATAAACAGAGGGCACTGTATTGTCAGACGGGAAAAGGATCAAGATCCAGTTATTGGATTTGTCGGGACAAAAGCCCTACTGTTACACGCAGGCATAGCTGCACAGCTACTGTATCTATCGGAACTAATATGTAACCATATCTGTTTTAAAAGGCCGATTCATATTTGTGAAAAGGCATGAGAAAGCTGCTCCCGTCTGGTGACCCAGGGAAACTGGAGTCACTTCTGAATGAGGCTCGCTGGGAACGTGGCCTTTGTGGGACGCAGTGCGTTTGAAAAGACGCTACATTAAATCTCTCAACAATGTAAAACATCCTCGTCTCTCCGACACGACAATGGCGCTTATTGTGCTTTGCGGTCGCCGTGACGACTCAGAGGCCATTTTGTGTACGACTCTGAGCACAAGGACAGCAGGGAACGAAAATTGGGTTATACAGTACTGCATGTGATCAACTTAGTTATTAATCTGATTAAAATGGATTCCCTGTGCCTCTCGTTTAACAGGCCATGGCCGGGCCAGGAATACAAATGAACAGAGGGAGGGAGGAAGTACGGAGGGATAGAAAAAAGAAAAATGGCAGATTGAGAGAGATGGGTGACAGAGGGAATGATGGAAAAATATCTTTGGAAAAAACTTTCCTTACTCAGATATGGGTTTGTTCTTTTATTTTATTTCATTTTATTTTTTGATAGTTGAAACTGTTGACTTTTTCAGAACGAAGTGTAGAAATGTGTCTTTGAATGAAAGAAAAAGCATAAAAAGTATCTGTTCAGTTCTTCTTCTGCAATTTCGCACAGGTAACCTCTCTAATGCCCATTAAATCTATGCAATTACTGAGGCTGCACTGCATCTCTCTAAGAAAGTGGCATTAAAATTCAAAGTAAGAGAGTTTGAAAGTGCATTGGTTAGAATTGTATAGGCGCAGCAGTAAGGAGACTGGTGGAATCTTCCTTTGGTCATTACCTCTGAAGAGATACAGGTGTCAGAGGTGCACACACACACACACACACACATACACACACACATACAGTGAGATCCAAAAGTCAGAGGCCACCAGTGAAAATGCTTCTATTTTGCATTATTATTATTATTTTCTAATACAAACTTTTTAATTACAAATTATCAGCATAACAACTTGAGTAAAAAAAATTTTTTTTTAAATTTAATTGACATTAATTTCAGAATTTTATGATTACATGAAAAAACCCAGATTTTCAATGTGGTCTCGGACTTTTGGACCCCGTTGTACACACACGGACGCACACAAACATGCATGCTCATACTGTACACACACACACACGGACACAAACACACAAATATGTCCTTCACTGTCACAAAACCCTGCTCATATGCGTACAGCAAAAACTGTGCTTGTTGTATTAAATTCCACACCACTAATAATGCACCAGTGATTTAGACATTTTAAAGACAAAACTAAGCGAAGTTTGTGACAAAGTGGTGATGCTTGTTAGCGATCTGCCTGCGTATTCACAGCCCAGTAGCACCACTCATTCTTAAGAGGAGCTGAGCGGCTGTGTAAATATGGTTATTGTGTTCGTGTGTACATGTGGCATACCTTTATGCTTGTAGGAAGTGTTATTTTACCACTGTAACCCCCCGGGGCTTGCTTTTCATATCCAAGACCGCCTCGGGACCACGAGAACGCTCAACGTGTGAGGAATATCACTAACTACGTGCCTCGGAAGTCCACTGGGAAGGATAAAATAAGCGTTAAAATAACACGCGCAGAGGCAATATTGCTCTCTATCCGAATGCTGGGTTTGGGAGCCAGGGAAGGCGTAACGTCCACACTGCGAGACTCTGGCGTTGTCGTGCGGTGTGCTCTGTAAAGACCTGAGCGTGTCTGACGTCTGCGGCCAAGCGGTCAGCCCCACGGTTTCACCTGTACCGCAGGGGTCCCCTTACAGAATACACTCTGCTGCTCTCATGAATGGAAACAGTGATTTATGTGTTCATCGCTCTCTGATGCTCATCCTTCTCTTTCAACGCTAATGCAACCCCCAGCACACTGGATCCTCTCAGTCAGTTATGAGCACAAAGGTTTACTGGAGAGAGAGAGAGAGAGAGGGGGAGAGAGGGAGAGAGAGAGAGGAGGGGTGAGAGAGAGAGGGAGAGGAAGAGAGAGAGAGAGAGAGAGAGAGAGGAGGGGTGAGAGAGGGAGAGGAAGAGAGAGGAGGGGTGAGGGAGAGAGAGATGGAGAGAGAGGAGGGGTGAGAGAGAGAGAGAGGGAGAGAGAGGAAGAGAGAGAGAGGAAGACAGAGAATTAGACAGGGAAAGAGAGAAAGGGGGAGAGAGAGGGAGAGGGGGAAGAGAGAGACAGAGAGAGGGAAATAGAGAAGGAGAGAGAGAATGAGAGAGATAGAATGACAGAAACAGTCCAAATAATTATTTTAAGGCTGAGGGAGGGAAGAGAGAGTTTTAATGCTTTTTTTTTCGCGACAGAAGAGCTGATATCAGGAAATTAGCAGGGGGAAAATATTTTTAGAGACGGCACAGCTGCGGTGGGAGCTCAACAGGTCCCAGCTAATGTGTTTAATTGCTCTCTGACAATAGAATTTGCGCTGGCGAGAGACAAGGCGCGAACCCATCTCCGGCACAGCTAAAGCGGTGCTCCCGCACCTGTGAAGAGTGGTGCCGGCTTTCTGTGCAGAGCCTCGCACCCGCACACACACACATACACCCACACCCGCACACACACACACACACCCACACCTGCACACACACACACACACCCACACCCGCACACACACACACACACACACACCCACACCTGCACACACACACACACACCCACACCCGCACACACACACACACACACACATACACCCGCACCCGTACACACACACACACACACCCACCTGCACCCGTAACACACACACACACACACACACACACACAAGCACTGCCAACGCCGTCTGCCGCCCAGCCCGGGGGGTTAAATAAATAATACAGAGTTCAGTATTGTAATAATTTCAGATGTCTTCAGCTGGCAGAGCAGATGTGGGGGAGAGATTCAGAGGGTTGGGGGCAAGGACAGGGCAGAATGGGAAGGGACGGAACTTAAGGGGATGGTATGGGATCGAGTGGAACGGAATGGGGCAGGATTTAATGGGATGCTATGGGATCGGGTGGAACAGAATTGGAAGAATTTAAAGGGATGGTATGGGATTGAGTGAAAGAGAATGGGACATAATTGAATGGGATGGTATGGGATCGGATGGAACAGAATGGGAAGAATTGAATGGGGTGGCATGGGATCGGATGGAAAAGAATTGGAAGAATTGAATGGGATGGTATGGGATCTGGTGGAACGAAATGGAACAGAATTTAAAGGGATGGTATGGGATCGGGTGGAACGAAATGGAACAGAATTTAATGGGATGGAATGGGATCGGGTGGAATTGGATGGGAAAGATTTTAATGGGGTGGTATGGAATAATATAGTAGGAGAAGCCATGGAACAGGATGGACTGCAAAGACACATTTTAGTTGGGTGGTAGTTGTCATTATCCTTATCCGTGATTTGACTGAGGGCTCTGATTGATTTGTCTGATTTATGGAACAGCTCAGTGACTTGGGCCTCAATTCAATCCACCTGCAATGCAATTTTAACTTTGGCTGAATTAACACTGCCGTTCGTCAGGCACATTGTCCATTCGTTACAGTAATGACAGAGCTTATGACGCTTCATAAGACATTAGGCTGTACAGCTGGGGGACTGGGGGTGCGCGATGAGACAGACAAACATCTCACAGCGTCTTCAGTGCAAAGACACCATGACATACGTTCCACTGCATGTGACCCATCCACACTACAGACCCAGTCAGGTATTAAAGCTAATCAACAGCTCCAACAAGATGTTCTATATTTGAAATTATTAGTTTGCAACAGAACACAGGTTAAAAAAAAAAGTTTAGAGAAAGTAATTAAATAAATAAATTAACAATAAAAAACGAACACCTGGCTGGTTTGGGAAAAAAAATCAGTACATCTGCTGTCTTTCTCACTCTCGTTTGTGTGTGATCACTTTTGCTTTGTGAACATGTGAGACTGTGTGGGTGTGTGTGTGCGAGTGTGTGTGTGTGTGTGTGCGTGTGTGTGTGTGAGTGTGTCTGTGTGTGTGTGTGTGTGTGTGAGTGTGTGTGCGTGTGTGTGTGTGTGTGTGTGAGTGTGTGCGTGTGTGTGAGTTTGTGTGTATGTGTGTGTGTGTCTGTGTATCAGTGTGTGTGTGTGCGAGTGTGTGTGGTGTTGTGATCATGTGTGTGTGTATCCATGTGTGTGCGTGCCTGCGTGTGTGTGAGTGTGTGTGTCTGTGTGTGAGTATGTGTGTGTGTGGGTGTGTGTGTGTGCATGTGTGTGCGTGTATGCGTGTGTTTGAGTGTGTGTGGGTGTGTGTGTGTGTGTAGGTGGGTTCCCAATGGGGACACTGTTTCCATTAGAAACCCAGAGGACTCTGGAGAAAGGAAAAGCACCTTCTGCAAGACTACAAATACCCCCCCCCCACCTCCCCCCCTCCCCCCATCCTCAGCCTGGTCTCCACACCATATGTTTATAATTATCACACAGCTTTGAAGAACCTGTGCAGGGAGAGGCACACATATGATCCTGTTCCTATGAAGCTGCTGTGGAACACGCCTGTTCAGCCTGTGTGTGGCTGACAGCTCGGCACTCGACCCCGATGCGGCTGGGTTCAAATCCCACGCAACCGGGTCGCGCCTCAGATCTCTCCTTCTTGACAAGGGTAATTGGCCACCGGTGACACAAATACTACAAGAGCTTACCAGATACCCCCGCTCCGCCCCCACCCTCTTCTCCCTCTCCCCAAAAAAGGAAGGTACAGTCTCCCATAAGCCCAGATCAGCAGGATGAAGCTGTCGGAGACACTGTACCGCGACTAAAAATACACGGCAGGCTTGAATAAATTAGCGGGGTTTTTTATTTGTATTTTTTTGTGGCTAACAAGGCCAGTCAGCGTTGCATGTTTCATTGGACACTTCTGCACTAATCGCAGCAGGGTGCGTACCACCACCACCAGTCCGCAGAAGCCCACGGGCCACGTTCTCCTTCACCCCCCCGCCCAATATTCAGGGAAAACTGGAAGTTCTCCAGCACTCCCACCAGGTGGCGCTATGCCCAGTGAAATGACCGCACACAGACCAGGAGCATTCGTCTGTTTGGTTTTCGCTCATGGCCTAGTCTGACCCCCCAGAAAAAACCATCATACACAATTTTCCATTGCATCTTGGGTAGAATTGTTTTTTTTGGGGTTTTTTCTGGCCCACCTCTGTGCAGTCAGTTTTCCCAGAATGCCATTGTTCCCCTCCCTCACAGAGCCGGCCCTCTCTGGCTCTCTCTCTCTCTAATTCCTGCTGAACGCTGTGCCAGTCCCCGAAAACAAATTCCGTCCACGCCCTCGGAATGTTGAAGCTCGGTGACAAATGTCAGTTTGGTTGACCTTTGACCTTCTGACCGCACACTCCTCTTTTAACCGCCCTGCTCACCGCCCTACAGTAGTGACCCAGAGCGCAAAGTGTGGGACTCATTCTGGTGACGTTAGCGCATAGCACATACAATCCCCCGCCATTTCTGACCACACAAGCCATATGACACTGCCCTTTGCATTCTGTGCTAAATTCTTCAGCCCCGATAGTCATGGAGAGTGGGCTGACCTACTGAAGCTCACATTCATTCTGTAGAGTGGACTGGCCTACTGTAACACGGATTCTTACTGTGGAGTGGACTGGCCTACTGTAACACGCATTCTTACTGAGAAGTGGACTGGCCTACTGTAACACTTATTCTTACTGTGGAGTGGACAGGTCTACTGTAACTGGAAATGACAGGCTTGAGGCCTTAAAGAAACATCTGGTGATGTCCTACAGAACGCATGGCATGACAAACAGGTCCTTCTATTGTAAATGCAAATGGGACAACAAATGCTGCACTCAAAGCTATCTGAAAGGTGTTCCACTAACAGAAAAATAGGATATCCACAGAAATCACTGTTGATTCTACACCCTTTCCTCTCAAAGGTAATGCAGACACGTAATCATAAACTACTAACGTATTTGTTCAGCATTCACACGGAATATAATCGATGCAGCAGCCGTAAAATGCGCTTCAAGTAAGATAAATCTTTGGAAGAGAATTAAAACTGCGTGCCAGCTGCTGAATTGCTTGGGTGCATTTGTGTTTCAACCAAAGTTTAAAATGCCCTGTCGACCAGTCTCCATTGCTTCTGTCTGTTCCCTGTCCACGTTTGCATTGGAGGACTGCACAGCTGATGTATCTCACACCTGATTGGCCAGAGGAATCACAAGTAAGGTACTGGGACAGTCCAGAAATGATTGGCGGGGGTAGGATACAGTGCTCCACTCAGCCTACACAAAAACTACACATAATATTTTTCAAGTTTGTTTTCTTTCCAGCATTATTTAAATATTAAGACCATCTTTCTTAGACACAAAGCCTAATAGAGGGACACACATGTCAACATTGTGGCAGTGGCTGTTTTTTTCCCCTATTTCGGGTGCTGTGGAGCACTTTTTCTGAGAGAACAGAAGCAAAGGAACATCACTACATATCCCAGAGGCCAGCTTTGATCTGAGCATGACCCTGTTTAGCTGTGCAACCAGTGTGTCCAGTGCGGGTGAACTTGACCCGGTTTAAACTTAAAACAGGAATGACACCTTTGAGTGACGACACCAGTGTAAATGTGGTCTTGTGTTTCTATTTGCTGTTCATCATCTGTACTCGCTTTATGCCTTTTTGCTGATGTAGTTTCTTTGAATATAATCAGATAAAGAGGAAAAATAATTGAGTGTCAGTTCAAAACAATAAATATCAATGATCTACTGAATGAAAACCTTGTTTCATTTTAATTCTGAGATAGAAATTTTGCAGATAAATATGATTTATGCCCACCATGTTTTCATTATAGTGAGTTTTTTATATAAATCACATTTTTATCACAAATTAATGACACTTTCATTGATAAATGCGATCTAGCAGAGGTAAATGGCAACCATTAACCACATATATTGTTTGGAATTGAGATGAAGATAATATAATTTTGAATATTTTTGCATACATTTTTCTTTCTGTATTGCTTTGAAATGGCTGGGTATATTTAACCCAGGCTAACAGTTTCACAAATGCTAAGCTACGTAGACAGAACACAAGGGATAAGAGCTCTTAGCCCTTTCCGACATACTCCAGTTCCTACCGGGTCTCCCATTCAAAAGCCGTTTGATTAGCCATGTAGCATTGCGGGGCCTCAAACGTGTGGGCCCGCATAAAAGTACGCTAATGGAGAAGGCTACTTAAACTAGCCTAACCACCTGGCTGAGACGCCCGCTAAGGCCAAAATCAGGGGAGAGTTTTTCGACGTTAATGATTTGCACTCTATTTGCATGCGACGGCTAATGCAGAAGCTCTTCAGATAATTGTACGCTGCCTGCTCTGGGCCCTGGCCCTGTGGCTCCGGCCTGCCCAGGAGGAGACGTGTTTGGAATTAAGTCCTCCAGGTGATAGTTGCACGAAGACGCGATGCAATCGGTGTGGCAGAGGAGGTGTGTTTCGGGGGAAGACTTCTCTGCCTTCACTGGTTCTGTGTTTGTGAAGAATAGGCTCGAGGGCCTTCTTAATCTGTATGTCAAATTGTCTCCAGTTATTTGAGCGCTGCGCGGGTTTTTAAACGGATGACGCCGCTCGTATCTAAATCCATCTATAGCCTTTCCAGCCTGTCAGATGAATCTTATTTTGTTCTGAGATGTTTTCTCGTGCGTCTGTGCCCTGTTCCTGTCGTCTTCATGAACTCAGGAACTCACTGCATCAGTGCTGCCAGGAGAGTTACTTAGCTTAGCTTATTTCCAACTGACTGCGCTTTGAGTATGAGAGAGAGAGAGAGAGAGAGAGAGAGAGAGAGAGGTGTAAAATAAAGCTGAAAATGAAAAACTAGCTTGTACTGTAGAGGTAAATAATGTTTTTTTCTATGTTTGTGTGCTTGCATGTTTATATGTGTGTGTGTGTGTGTGTGTGTTTGCGTGTGTACATGTGTGTGCGTTTGTGTGTATGCACGTGTGTGTATACATGCATGTGTGTATGCATGTGTGTGTGCGCATGTGTGTGTGTGTTCATGTATACTCCAGTCCAGCTGGTGTCTTCTGACATTTGTTTTGTTGCTGTTGTCAGGCGCGGGCAAACTGAGAGCTGATGGCCTAAAAAAGAATGCTGAAGTTCAAAGGGCTAAGGTGCTCTGAGGTAAAGAACGCTGGTTTCAAGAGCTGCACCAACACACAGCCAAGCTAACAAAGCTAACAAACCTAGCATTCTCAGCAGGCCTGACGCCAATCATTAACATTAATACTCACGGCCAAACCCACGTGGTAATGGCAGGTAATGTTAAAGACTGCACATTTAACATCTTATTTGAGGGCAGTGTAAACAGGACCGTTGTACCGTAAGTGTCTCTGTTGTGCTTCCCAGTCATGACTGAGAACGGAAAGCTTGCCAAAAACACCGGCCAACATCACATCAGAAAAATACATCACTTTCAATTAAAGGACATGCATCAAGGTTGGACTTGAAACGCCTTGTTAATTGATGAGAGAACACAAGGCAAACCTCTCTAGCTGAGGATCAAAATGGTGGTCATGTTTCTTGGGATGAATAAGGGTTCAACACATTGTGGTAAATGCATTCTCCACAACATAATGTCTAAAAGCTGCATTAATAATTTACTGGACAATTTGGACATTATAAAATGTTAATAAAGAGCCCTGCCATGTGTTAACAAATTCCCTCCTCTTATTCCTGTGATATTTTAATCCAAAATAACACTTTGTGTTATGATTCGTGATCATTTTGGGTAATTCAATTAACAGTTTTGCAGTGTAGAGCTTTCCTTGTTGCTCAGAACATTAATTACTATTAACTTTTGACCTTTTTTGTAATGGACACATCAATGCTACAAAAAAGTGGAACACACACAAATGTATGAAATCTTCAAATCATGCCATTTTATATCTAACGTTTGAAGTTGTAGTACACACACGAAAGGACAAACACACACAATAATGCATGGGCACCTACATTTGCAAACACGTTTCGAAGCAAAATCATTATTCAACGAAAAATGTCTAAACCATTAAACCATTACTGATTAAAAGACAACTGAATTACCAACCTGAATAAGCAATGACAAAATTGACTAAATAAAAAGAGCAGTAGAAGCCAGGGTTAGTCAAACCTTTTTCAAGATGCTGGAAAAATGGGGGCTATATCTTGAAGGACCATGCTGGGCTTTCAACCTGGTTTGGTCTGTGTGTACAATATGTGCAGGGTTTTGGATATGGGAAAGTCTTCACAGAGTGCCAGATGCTGGCGTGTGTGTGTATGCCTGTGGTTGTGTGCGTGTGTGTGTGTGTGTATGTGTATGTGCAGGGTATGGGAAATAATTCCGTGTTGGGATGCTGGTGTGTATGTATACCTATGTGTCTGTGGGGTATGAGGTACAGTGTGTGTGTGCAGGGTATGGGGTATGGGGTTTGGGTAAGTGTTCACAAAGCGTCGGGATGCTGGTGTGTGTGTCTGTGGGGTATGGGGTACAGTGTGTGTGTGCAGGGTATGGGGTATAGTGTGTGTGTGCAGGGTATGGGACATGGAGAAGCATTCACAGAGTGGCGGTTTTGGGAGACTCACCGGCTGGGTCGGTTCTCTTGCCAGCCCCAGGGCTGCCCGCTCCCTCTCCCAGGCCGTTGAAAGCGGCGAGGTTCTCCACGCTGTAGGCCCTCAGGATAGACAGCGTGTTCATGGGGCGCTCGGGAGGCGAACAGCGGTCCGGTCCCTGCCACGGCATGTCCGTGAGCTGGGGGGACCGGCGCTCCGAGTCCTCGGGCGAACTGCCCTTCCCGCCGCTTCCACAGTCGCCGTCCCGCTCTTCGT
Organism: Conger conger; assembly: GCF_963514075.1. Taxonomy (NCBI): domain Eukaryota; kingdom Metazoa; phylum Chordata; class Actinopteri; order Anguilliformes; family Congridae; genus Conger; species Conger conger. The sequence continues at coordinate 44,224,257 of NC_083765.1, read as the reverse complement.
CCTCGTCTGTGTCCATCTCATCCTCTTCCTCGTCGGACTCCGGGCCCTTTCCAACGGGCTCTGCCAGCTCGGCGTCCTCCTCTGGCTGCTCTTCATCAGACTCCTCTCTGCTGTCATCGTGCGCCTCCTTACTGGGCGCCTCCGCAGTGTCCTCTCCCCTTCCGCTCGCGCCCGGCGGGTCGAAAGGCCACGCCGGCACTTCAGGTGACTCTAGACGTGAATTTGCAAACCCCTGGGGACCAGACATGCCCACTTGGGCCTCAGGTGGCATGCCCACCGGCTTCAGGAAGCTATCCTCGAATCCTCCCGGATTGGTGGCCTCTGCACGATCGGACCAGGATGGACTCCTGGCTTCCTCCGCCACCTCCTTGCCGGCTTCCTGCCGGATTATCGAATCTGTTTCTGCGACCTCCCTAAAGGAGAGTCCTGCACCTCCATGCCTGAGCATGGGAGAGGTTAGTCCGGCTTTGCCGACCGAGGACGCCTCCCACAGCTGGTCCCGGACAGACCCTTTCTCATCCAGGATGCCGCCCTCCTTGCGTTTCGGCCGACCTCCCAGGTGGTGGGCGTCCAGGTGGAGGGCCATGATCTCCACCGACGGGCTGGAGAAGGAGCAGAAGAGGCAGCTGTGCCAGGCCATGTCGTCCCTCATGGTGACAGTTGAGCCGGGCAGCGAGGCGGAGTCGGGCCTGTATGACAGATCGAGAGGCTCGTACTGCGACCTCTGGGGCTTGTTCTTGGGAGGCTTGGCGTCCGCCGCCTTGTCTTCCTCCCCGTTCTCCCCTAGCCTGCTGCTGGACTCTCGACGCGCCTCCCTGGCCTCTTTCTCCCTCTTCATGGAGTTGAGGGTGAAGCTGTCCATGAAGGCCTGCAGGGACCCTGGGAAGTTGACCCCGTTGCCTGCCATGCTCTGGTAAACCCGGCTCAGGTCCGGGAAGCCAGCGGGGCCTCCCTCCAACGCCAGCTCGTGGGCCTTCATGGTCTCTGAAGCACTTTCAGAGGTGCCGTGGCCAAGGTGCTCCCGGTCCAGTTCCTGATCCCGGTCTCGGTCTCTTGGGGACAACATCCCCAGCGGGCCCCAAGGATGAGGGTGCAGAGGGCCCCCTCTCAGATCCACCCCGCCGGGCATGCCTTTAATGACCCCGTGCAGCACGTCCGGCCGCAGGAAGGCCCCGCTCTTGCTCCCCGGGTGCTCCTCCTGGGGGTGAGAGGACGAGGAGGAGGGTCCCCCGTTGTTGTGCCGCTCCCGGTGATGACGCTCCAGGTGGTACTTCAGCGAGGCTGACTGCGTGCCGGCGTAGTCGCAGTGCGGACACCTGTACGGTTTCTCACCTGAGACAGAGACGGGGAGAAGCGGCAGAGTTGGGAGTCAATCAAGGATTAGCACGTTAGCACAATCTCACCCTCGCTGCCAGAGGAGGAGCAAAATAACATTCAGTCTAAAAACTCTCAGCCAATTTTTGGTTTTAACACAGCTCAGAGAACTTTGTTATCTCACACGTCAACAAAGAACAATTTGTTTGCCATGCCGCGCTTTCAGAGTGATAAACAGATAATGTTTTCAATGAAAAGGAAAACTGCTGATATCATCTCATCTCGCATCAACAAAATGCTGGTCAGCTTTTGGCCTTGCTCGCTCTGAGACTCAATGCTCTGGTTTTTTGAATGCTTTCCATTTGCAGTTCATCATGGCTGACACAAATCACATTAAAGTATTTCCTATATAATGGAACTATTGTTGCTCCAAATATGTCGGAATGAAGTTTTAAAAAACAAGATTAAAAATAAATAAAACACAACTACATACAGTGTGCCGCTATTATGTTAACTGTGGTCTGTGTCTAACCGAATAACTAATCAATGTTATTTTTTCAGTTGCTATAATTAAATACTGTATCTACCTTATCTATTATCAGAGAAATGCATTTCATAAAACCCTGATCAACAAAAAACAAAAAAATATAAAAATATGTCAAATAGGAAAATTGTGTGATAAGAAATTGCATTTCAGGACAGCATACACTCACATTAACGCATTCTGCCAGCAACAGTGACACGATGATAATTAAAACAACCATGACAATAAATATGCAAAAATATAATGGAAAAAGTGCTAGCTTGATTTTGAAATGTGATAAAAGATTCCAGAATGCCGGGGTGAGAGCTTTGCCAGGGGTAGAGAATAAAAGCAGGGCTTGACAAGCATTGTGTACATATAGCTGTAAAATGTGTTTAGATTACGCACATGGAACCCATTTTTAAACTGCAAAAATGTTGCATTGTTAGGCAAGGCTGAGTCGAATGATTTAAGTCTTTCTCTGCAGTAAATAATGGGTATAATTAACAAATAGCAAACTGCTGAAGTCATTTATCATTATTTGGAGGGCATCATTCCAGAAACACATTCACGGATCTGCAGACCTGCTGAGATTCTCCTAACTAAAGGAACTAAAGGTCTATTAATACAAATTCTGATAGAATAGAATTGCCAGGCGAATCAGGAAAGAGGCACTGGTTTTAAAACAAGGTTACAATTTTAGTTTGTATTTCAGATAAACCACACAGGACAAGCTTTTATCTGTGCCAGCTAATTAAATAAGGACACATCCTTGATGCAAGCAATAAGTTTTTATTATTTTAATTGGACATTAAATGTTATGTTGGACTGCAGTCCTAGTAAAAAGACATAGCACGTACTATATCACACATATAATTGCATGCATTTATGTGTGTGTGTGTGTGTGTGTGTGTGTGTGTGTGTGTAAGCAGAAACGCAATCATGTTTTTATTTTAAAAAGTTGTTTTGAGAGCGCTGTCAATCAATTTTGATGATTGAAATGAAACAGACTGTAATGGGGCATGTTGTTTGCATTAAAATATGCAGCAAATATTTACACAGAAGGCATAGAGAACAATCAAAGCGCAGAGCTGCGTGACTTTTACAAAATACTCTTTGAATTTTAAGTATTTATTATGAAACTTTTTTTTTAAATGTCCTTTTAGTTTGATGATTACTCGCAGACCGTTTGTGGTTTCATTTGAAGGGGTCGAGTCCAGACTTTCATCTGGTTTTGTGCAATTTGTTGCAGCAGCGTGGAAAATCTTTCTGAGTAAACAGAGGCACTCCACAATGTGGCTCTCTTAAGGGTTAACGCTGCAGATATGCCATACTTTGTTGACTTTCCGTATGGCTTTACATAATCACGGAAGACAATATGTAAACCATCAGGAATCAGGAGACAGACGAGGCTGGAAGCGTTTTCCTTTTCTTTTCCAGTTTTGTAACTCAACTTAAAGCCCAGCTCACTGAAAAGGGAACTTTGCTCAAAAGTTTGCAAACTGCAGATTATTTCTGTTTACATTATAATCAAGTTTTTTCAATTTGGCTAAAATAACGTATTATAATTATTACTTTTACATTATAGTGATTCATTACTATAATTATTAGTGATACTACTGCTACTACTACTACTACTACTACTAATAATAATAATAATAATAATAATAATAATAATAATAATAATAATATTAATAATTATACGTTTATAACTGTGAATGTTGAGTGTAGTTTTTCAGATTCCTTTCCACAGTAACGCACACATAAGAGTAAAAATCCTTTGTACTGTACATATTGTAACTGTTTACACACAGAAGGGGACTGTCTGTGTCTCTAATTGCTGTCATTGGAGCTTCAATTCATTACGTGGCTTTTCCATTAAAATGTGAGCATTCATTTGTGTAATGAAATATCACCCACCGCAGCCCTCATTAACCAAGCCACACACTGTACACTATACATAGTGTACCTAGTAACTGCACTTCATTTCACTAATGGATGCTGTCCCACTCACAGTTTGAGAGGAAATTAATGCGGCCAGATTAGCTCCTTAACTTATGAAGAAATTGTTAAACATTAGGAGGGTATTAATCAGACATTTTATCTTAATCAGCAACTAGTTTTGAAATTGTTTTTTTGACTGTCGAACAGGCCACTTTTATATTAATATTTATATTTATATATTTATTCCAACATTCTTTTTTACATGAACAGTAGATGACATACATCTTGCTTGCGATAACTTTTCTGTTTGTAGATACATTTCCATATGTTAGCAATTTGAGTGTTGGTAGTTAACCCACACTGTTCATGTCAGGATTCCATCATACTGTTCTCCATTCTTAAAAGCAAGTGTGAGTTGTAGGTAGGAGAAAGAGAGAGAGGGAGAGTGAGAGAGATACATATAGAAGGAAATAAAGAAAGAAGAAAGAGATTCTGTAAAGGGCTAATCTTGCCAAATGTTATTCTGTTCTTATTTCTGAGCTGGGCAGACTCCTGTGAAGCACTTCCACTTAAATCCCGTTCAGGGCCAAATCATACGCTTATTAGAGGCTGGGGCCATTTGGGTGGTCTTCTTTTAAACTCCAAGAGAACCGGCACAGGTTTCCGAGCTACAAGAGATGTCCGTGTTCACTCTTGCGAATGAAAAATGTTTCTGATTTCTTCCTCGCCTTGTTCTCGAAATACTTTGCCTATTTAAAGCATGGAATAATGTTTGAAAAAAAAAAAAAACCTGAACCTGTGGGCAGCCATTTCATCTCTCTCTGGAGAACGCGCACAGAGGCAACGGTTGATTAATACCGTTCTGAGAGACTATGAACCTCCCAGTACGGAACGTGCCTCGTCTTTATGAACTCTCGCTCTGGAGCGCAAACTCCGGGAGAGATGAAAATGTGAACGCCTCCCCGTAAAGCACGTTAATCCCGCACGAAAGCGGCCGCAGTTTCACTGAACGTACGGAGCTGCAGTCATGACCTCTTTCACAGGAGAATGTGTTTGTGTAGCAGATGGTCCTGATACGAGGTGATTTACATCCCTCACATCTCTAGATCTTATATACAGTTTAAAGCTTGTTTATTGATTGTACATATTGTCGATGTTTGCTGAACATTAGCAGTTCACATCTGGTTGCTCTGTACGAGCCAGTTGACGCAAAAGTACTTCTTCAGGCTCCATATAAGGATATTTTAACCAAAACACTGCTCCGTGTGTCTGATACTTATCTTTATATACTCTATATACTTATCCTATAGTTAAAGAAATATTTTGCTTCCCAAGCTAAAGATCCAGGTGCCAAGCTGTGTTACCCAGTTTTTGCTACTCTTGCCCTGCCACTAGGGGGCGAAGTCACCCCCCATGACAACCTTGCGTCATTTTCTTTAGGACCGTTTCTCTATATAAGGTAGGATCATTTCTCTATATAAAACCGGATCAGTTATCCATGGGATCTGAGTTCCATATTAATCCCACAGTTATCCAGTTGAACAAAGGCTACCCAAGTACATTATTACATTACTGGCATTTGGCAGACGCTCTTATCCAAAGCGACGTACAGTTGATTAGACTAAGCAGGAGACAATCCTCTCCTGGAGCAATGCAGGGTTAAGGGCCTTGCTCAAGGGCCCAACAGCTGCGTGGATCTTATTGTGGCTACACCGGGATTAGAACCACCAACCTTGCATGTCCCAGTCATTTACCTTAACGACTACGCTACAGGCTGCCCAGGCCGAACAGACTAATTAACAGTCCAATGAGAGCCAGTGATTCCAAGTTAAGGGCTACCCACTTAACTGGTAGAACAATGTACCAACATCACATGAAGGCAAACATAGCATCCCAATGCTAAGCCAAACCACAACACAGATCTATGAAGGAAACCTGACCTGGTGTCAGAGTGTTAGCATTGGTGCTAAGAGGCAGTCCATGCGGAAGGACAGACCGCCTACCTGTGTGTATCCGCAGGTGGACCTTGAGGTGGTGGGTGGTCCGGAAGGCTTTCCCACAGTAGGGGCAGTCCTTTGAGCTTAACCCCCCCTGGGTCCGGTCCCTGTGCTGCTGGACACCCCCGGATCTGCCCCCCTCGTCTCCGGCGTCTGGAACCACACAGACAGACGGACGGACAGACAGATTCACGTGTTACCGTCACAGCACCACTTGCCAACAGCACTGTTTAGTCTGTTAATTCTGCTCACAACCCGTCAGGGTTACCGTGCGACCGTCTTTCCCACCGCCTATTTTTACACGACAGAATGCTGACGGTTCAGAACCGGCCTCAGTTTCTTTTTGTTGTTGTTAAGCGGGAGGAGGGTATACATTTCCCACATACCCACCCCCCTGCTCCTCTCCTCCATGTGAAATGTTCCTTTTCTCCATCTTGAACAAGTGAAGAAGTGGCCAGTCTGGTTGGAGTGGCTCTGTATGTAACGTCTGAACCGAGGCCTAAGGACCCTGCCCCAGAAATGCCTCGGCTACCAGGAGAACTGAAAAACGCGCTTCCCCTTTCCTGTGAGAGCTTTTTTGGAAGACACAGGTTCACCTAGTTCTGAAAGTCTGCACTCAGTGGACACTATGCTCCCGTGGATAATTTATTATCTTGGGGACTGTGTTTCAAAAGTGTGCTTTGGATTGCGTGAAACCAGCTTTTTTTTTTAAACCATTGTATCCATTTTTTTTCTCAATTTGTAAGTACTTTAGCAACACAAATTTGTAATTTACCCGATCTCGAACAGCTTGCATATTTGTCTGTGTGTGTGTGTGTGTGTGATTTGTTGGAGAGGTGGGGTCCCTCGGTAATCTTTTTTCTTTGTTCCCCCTAGTGTTTTCCTAATTTCCCTTGATTTCTGCATAAAGCAGAACAGTAATTTCTTCCAAAGTTTAAGAGGAAGACTGTTGACAGATCTCAATCAAATAATTCTCTGCATCCCCACCCTTTCCTGCTTATAGACTCACAAGCACACATCTGTATGATCACACACCACACACACACACACACACACACACACACACACTCACACACACACACCACACCACACACACACACACACACACCACACCACACACACACACACACACCGCACCACACACACACCACACCACACCACACACACACACACACACACACGCACACACACAGGCACACACACCACACCACACATACTCTGAAGTACACGGTCTGTCACTGTTTCTGCAGCGTGCAGGCACAGCTGCGCAGACGTGTTACAGGACTACCCGTCCTGCGCAGCTGGGGCAGACAGACGGCGAGAGCCCATTGGCCCAGAGGAGTCGCTCACGCCCAATATTCCTGCCAACTGAAACCCTTCCTCCCTGAGACATACTGTTGCTAATTACACGTCCCCGCGTGGATAGCCACAGTCAGTCCTGGCACGGGTGGGATAAGACGCCAGACATGCCAAGTTGGAGGAACACGGGTTCCCCTGTGTAATGTACAAATTAAACAAAAGGACTCTCACACTGCAAAGCTGGTTGCTAGTAACTTGCATCACTTTCTGCTTCTTAGCAAACAGAAAACTATGGCCTGTATTCAGCAACCATTTGTCTTTCCGCTGAACGTACAAGTAAAAGCAAGTGTTGCACGTTTTCTTCACAAGCTCAGTGTGGCAAATTTTTGCGATTGGCTGACCTGGATTTGTGAAGAAAATAAATATCTCGCTCATAGTCGTCAAAGAAAAATGTTGATTGAATTGAATATGCGTAGTATCTATCATGCTATTCTGTATTTATGGGTACATATGGCACACATGCGCATGCGCACACACACACACACACACACATAGGCACCACACACACACACAGGCACCACACACACACAGACACACAGTCCAGCATCCTTGCCCTGTAACTAGTTGCCAGAAACAGGATTTTTAATAAGCCCTCTCCAATTATAGTAAAAGTCATCTTGTACTGCATAACCACAAATATTGACAGTTTATAGCCCAGCACATTTATGACATTTGAAGGTCACCCCATATATTAAACATCATCCTCCAGAGACACATCCGAGACAGAAAGATTCATGACTCTCTTCTCTTTTCAACATATTGATTTCTTTCCATCCATTTTATTCAAAAGGAAAATCACTCAGACACATTTAAATGGATTTTACATACACGCTGGTGGTTTAGTACATTAGTTTTACAAAGCTTCGTACACAATATGCACATCAGAGGAGCAGGTTCAAACTGGGGGTTTTTGATGGCTGTAATGGAGTCATTTAATTTCTACTCAACACTAAACTTATTTTTTTATTTTATTTTATATGTATGTATGAAGTATGTATGTATGCTCAGTGACCACGTTTAGACTTGTACACCAGCTTTTTAATGCAAATATTTAATCAGCCAATCATGTGGCATAATACATAATGGTAAATGGTCTGCATTCATATAGTGCCTTTATCCAAAGTGCTGTACAAGTCACTCTTCGCATCAGGCTTTCAGACGAAATGGGGAAAAAAATTTGATCTAAGTGACTTTGACTCTGGAATGATTGTTGGTGCCAGACAGGGTGGTTTGAGTATCTCAGAAACCGCTGATCTCCTGGAATTTCAATTCCACAATCCTCTGAAAACAGTCTCTAGATTTTGCAGAGAATGGTGCAAAAAAACTAAAAACATCCAGTGAGCAGCAGTTCTGCGGGCAGAAATGCATTGTTAATGAGAGAAGGGCCAAAGCTAACAGGAAGGTGACAGTAACGCAAATAACCACGCATTACAGCAGTGATATGCAGAAGAGCATCTCTGAACACACAACGCATCAAACCATTAAGTGAATAGGCTACAGCAGCAGAAGACCAATAAGTCTAAAAAATAAGTGCAATAAATACCTACTAAAATGCTCATTGAGCGTATGTATGTATATATGTATGTATGTATTATTGGTATTATTATTAAGGTTTAGGTCACTGCAGTTTTTATTCAGCTGTATAATACCAAATATTTAAGAAGATGTTGAAGTTGTAATTGAAGCATTAATTGTAGATATCTTCTCCTTTTTTGAAACTGCTCCTCCTCACAGCCCCTGGGTGTATGTGCAGCATATACTGATACAGAGCAGAGCAGGGCTATCACATTACCCACACTGAGACACAGGAGCTGTGAGGGGAGCCAGGGCACACACACACACTGTAACGCCTATACACAGCACTGCCACAATGAGGATGACCCTGTGCACATGAGTGTGTGTGCGTGTGTGTTTGTGTGCTTGTGTGTGTGTGCACGTGTGCCTGTGTGTGTGCGTGTGTGTGAGTGTGCGTGCGTGTGTATGTGTGTGTCTGTGTGTGAGAGTGTACGTGTGTGTGCGTGTGTGTTTGCATGCTTGTGTGTGTGCGCGTGTGCGTTTGTGTGTGTGCGTGTGCGTTTGTGTGTGTGTGTGTGTGTGAGTGTGCGTGTGTGTGCGTGTGAGTGCGTGAGTGTACGTGTATGTACGTGTGTGTGTGTGTTTTTCTGTGACAGTGGGAAAGATATAGAGTATGTGGGAGATTCTGCTTGCGTCCTGTTTGTGTGCATGCGTTTATGTGTGTGTGAGAGTGTGGGTGTGTGTATGTGTGTCTGCGTGTTTGTGTGTGTGTGTGTGTCCTCTGAGATGGGGCAGGAGATTGGGAGCCCCTCCAGGCAGGCCACACCCTGTTCTCATTAATGTGAACAACACAAACACAAAGAAAAAAGGGGACATAAATCCTCCCTCTCTCTTCATGGTGCCTGTACTATCACCCTCTGGAGCTAAATCGGCCTGTCATTTTGATTACTGTGATATCACACTCAAGTAATGATAAAATCATAAAAAACAAGATGTTTCTTTCCATTACTGTAATGTAATTCTCCAATGGCATCTCGGGTATGCAGAAATAAGGAAACGTGAAACACATCTTTGGTTTATTAATATATATTTAAAGAAGATGGAGCGTAAGATAAGATGACATCATTTGAAAGGCGTTAGCTTTTAAAAATGAGACATGGGGGGAGAAGGGGAGGGGTGGGGGGCAGGGGGGAGGGGGTTTATATAACTGTGGCGCAACACTACTCCGCCAGGCAGATGCCCAGTTCTCTGCATTTGGACAGCTGCCATCTTTGTGAACGGCTGTTTCCTGCGAGTTAATCAATCTGAGGTTTAGCTGAGTCCGACGTTCGGCGGACTTCTAAAAAAAGTAATTTGAACCCACGGAATTTATTAACCAAACACCAATTACCATCAAACACCAGGGCATTATCCCTGCTTTTACTACTCTTCAGGAAACCCTTGATGAAATTTTAGATTAAAGTTATTTAGTGGTTGATTTATTGGACAGAGCTCCTACCTAATGTAGTCTGGTCTACAGATGCCGGGGGAAGATCTTTTTTTTATTTCATATTTTTTTATCATCATCGTGTACACACGGGATGTGGTCTATTGTATCTCAGCAACCGACGGAGCCAAACAAACCCAGTTTAAGCGTTATAAAAAACCAGCAGCGCAGACGATCGCTGCACGTGAACCAGGGACTCGCTGTAAACCTGCGTAGGGTTTTTAAAAAAGATAAAATGGAAAGAAAAACCTTTTACAGCACGATGTTTGCAAAATGAAGCAAATAAAAAACTGTGCTACGTATAAGGCTTGTGAGTAAACAGGGGCAGCAGATGTTCCTTGATGTTAATAATGGCATTTATTATTAATATTAATTAGACTGCATTCAGCGATGCATTTGGGCCACTTCCAAGTCAATTAAGGGGAATGGCATTCGGGAGGCGCTGGGAACGCCATTTTGCGGCAGGTGTTCCGCAGTCCCCAAATAAAACATTTTCGCAGCGCTGAAAAACAGCCATTTCCTCCTCCGTTTCCCCTTTGTCTCTGATGGAGCGGCGTCCCCCTCCACATTCTGCTCAAGACCTTGCCGTAATGGAAACAACATGTCCGCACGCATTTCCAGTTTTATCAAATTATAAAAAAAGGGAAGCGTTTGTGTACACAAAGCAGATGATACGATTATATTATCTTCAGGGTAAAATGCATGTGTGTGTGTGTGTGTGTGTGTGTGAATAGTAATTGCATTAACTAATCCACTGTAGCTAACTGTAGCTACTGTAAATGGCCATTTCTGGACTATCTAATTTAACTAGCAGTGTGGTCCACCCACTGACTCGTGTGGTAAACCACAGCTCCCACCTTGTTGATAAAGACCATGTGAGCAGTAGGAACAGAGGTGGTGGAAGGTGTTTCTAGTATAATCGGGTACCCCGCACGCAAATTGTTACCTCGTTTGCCGCTGAGTGTAATTCAAGCTTCGAAAAGGTTTCCACACCTCCGGCACGCTCAGATTCAGCAGGAGTTTGTGTTTGTGCGACTCTTTCCGGTGAGTTCTGGACCTCGTGACCACGCGACGCGTGAAGCCGTTTATCAGCGGGTGCGTTTGGCCCGCGCGGTTACGGCACTCTGCGCTTTTTCCATGGGCTGGAAATTAATGAACACGCCACAGTCACACACCTGAACTGTGGAGACACTAATCAGAGCCATTTATTTTTATTAGCGCACGTGCAAAGCATTTCCTTCATAAACAACAAAAATGTATTTTTACTTTTTCTTTTTCTTTTGCCCAGTGATAGACATGAGAGCAAACAGTAGTTTAATCCAAAATCACAGATTTATAATCACCCAGCTATATATGTTCAATATTTTTAAGTTTTTTAAGTGAGCATAAAAGGAAGGGTGAATTATTCTAAATTTAATCTTTAATGTTTATTTTGTTGTTTGTTTTGTTTTTCCAGGCGAACCGTAGACTTCAGAGATCCCAACGGGCTGTGCTCATTTACATTTTGGCTTTCATTAAGTGCCTTAAACAATGTATGTGCCATAAATAAAGCATTAGCCGTCACGCGCTGCTCCACTCTGGGTTCTGACATAAGTAATCCATTTAAAAGAAATCTGTGGCATGTATTTTTTAACATTTCATACGGGGGGGAACAACAAAAAACGAAGACACTGGAGTGACATCTTTCCACATATATGCAAAAAAATTAATAACTAGACTTCTTCTAAATAATCTGTTGAAGAAGAAAACTGCGAAACGACAGCCGATACATTATTAATGACGACAGCGAGGGAGGCCGCGTCTGCGTAGAGGGAGCGAGAGCGCGGCTGTTTGTGAAAGCGGCTGCCTGCGCGAGCTCCTCTCGCGACACCCGTGCGTCCGTGTGTTCTCAGTCCGGTCCGTTTCAGAGCGTCAGAGGCTGGCGGAGGCGCCCGGACCTCGCTAACGTTATTATTCTGCCGCTTGCTCGCGGCAGCCGGGCGAGACGGAAGGTTGTGACGCGGACGACAATGGTGGCAGCCGTCTGCAGGAGGGAGATGGGGCGGTAACGCCAGGCCGCTCTGCCAGGCCGCTCTGCCAGGCCGCTCTGCCAGGCCTCTCGCCAGGCCGCACTGCCAGGGCGTGGCGTCGCCTGGACGTGAGGGCCGGGCCGGTTATTTGGCGTAAATGCTACAGCGTGCGCCGGGCTTGGCAGGGGGTGCGTGTTCATCGTGACTGACAGGCTGGCCTGCCTACGTCTACACCGGGTTATTCCCTATTCCACGGATTCACACTGCACCAGGGAAAAAGAGGCAGAGAAAAGAATAGATACAGGGAGATATGAAGAGGGAGGGAGAGAGCGATAGAGTGAGGAGGAATTGAGAGAGTGAAGGATACTGGCAGAGGAAGGATGACACAGAGGACTGTATGGTCCCAGAATAAGGAAAAGTAAAGTTTTAAATTCTAAATACATCTTAAGCTAAAATGATTAAAGTTAAATACACCTTTCAACAAACTGTCAGTAGAATAGCCACAGTTTTTCTTCAGGTAAGACCAGGAACTGTGTACTCACTCATAATCAGCCCAACTAGAAGATATACAGATATACAATAAAATATAATACAAATATTCAGTGTAAAATCAGCTCTGATAGAGTAACAGAGAGTATGTGTCAGTTAGATTCATCTGAACTCTGAACCTTTAGGAATAAAAATGTGTGTGATGTCCATGAACTAGAAGATAAAATGATAGATTTATACATTAACATCAATTTACACATTAACAATAATAATAATAAGAATCATCAATATAATAATAATAATATCATGTTGAGACAATTGTCATGGTAAATATGCAATCACAAAAATGCTATGGAAAGAAATATAAGCATTTTTATCACAAGTGAGCAATAGATAATCACCATCACAATAGGTATGTCAAGCCTCTGAATTGTATTATTATTGTTATTGTTATTATTGTTATTATGATTATGATGATGATGATGATGATGATGATGATGATTATTATTATAAATAATAAAATAATAATAATAATAATAATAATTATTATTATTATTATTATTAATAATAATACTAATAATAGTAATAATAATAATAATAATAATCATAATAATAATAATAATCATAATAATAGTAGTAGCCGTAATAGATACTTTGATGACAAAACATTAAGAGATTTCTGCTGCAGTTCCAGATAGGAATGTCTGATGTCAGGGCAGTTAAAGTTGGGGCTGGACTATTCCTGGTGATTCTAAATGAAGTCTCTCTCCTCCATCTTCACAGCTCCTAACACCTGTACCTCCATCCTCACCATAGGGCTCAATAATCCATGCTTTAAAAACCGGAAATGTTTGGACAATGATATCATAAAAAAACATAACTCTTGGATCCTCCCCCACCACCCCCAAACCCCCTAACCCCCCACCCCAAATCCACGCGCCCATGGCCTCCATCTTCTGCCGTCCCCCAGCGGGGGGCCGGCTCAGCCCATATGCATATTCTCATGATTATACGGAGCGTGCGGCTCTGCTCGATGAATGTTAATTTGTTATGAAGGTCACGGGCTGAGAATCCTAATCACCACTGGGGATCTAACAGTCTGCCATTTCAGGACCAGGCAGCTAAGATGACTCAACTATTAATAGACTCTGTCTGATATGACTAAAAAACTATTCTGGTATATTCACAAAAAAGAGAAAGCGTGTATCTCTCTCTCTCCCACTGTCAAATCTGTTTATCTGTGGGAGATATCTGGCATTTGGGGCAAATTAACGCACGTCGAAACCAGAAATAAATTCACATCTTCACTGGATATTGATAAATTAAATAATGTTAAAGGCAGAAGGGTTCATCCCTCTTGTTCCTTATCCAAATATTTGCACAGTAGAACAACAGAAACAACACACACGGACAAAAAACCCCGACTGTAAATGGACTGCATTTATACAGTGCTTCACAATTAATGTCTCTTGTTCACACACACACACACACACACCAACTGCGATAGGCTGCCAGCAAAGGCACTGACCAGCTCGTTGAGAGCAGTTGAAAAGTTGGGGATGCTTCGACACACCCAGGGAGAGGCATCAAACTGGCAACCCTCGGACTGCCAGACGACTGCTCTTACCCACTCGAGCAACGCCCCCACACAATGTCGCCCAATATTCCTAACTACATTCACCATTGTATTCATCATTATTCACCAGCAGGATATCCACCACTGTGCAGGGACAGTTTCAAATGTATTTGTTGCTAGACCACAACCCTGGTCAGGCATACTGTGTGTGTCTGTGTTTGTGAGTGCAACGACAGAATAAGCTGGGCTTAAGCTATTTTTATCTAGCTTTAAGCACACGTTGTTTTATGTGATCAGTATTCACCGAATCACGAATGGAGGTTAGACTCCTTTATCCAGGTGAGGCTCACTATCGCAAGACTAATTGCAAATTAATCTGGACTGGTCTATCTGCAATGTGCCAGCAATAAACTGTCTGACTAAGCACTCTGTAATATGTTTATGAATATCTAAACACCAGGAGTGAAGTCGGGAGGGTGTAAAATAGACCCTATGAGAGGGATTTACCTGGATATCGATATCAATAGGAGCATCCAGGTATAGGTCTGTGGATATCAATAATGAGTCTGCTTTGAGAGTGGTTGTGTTCAGGAAGGAACGTGCTCTTTCTGACGGCTCTCGTGTCTTCCGGAAAGTTACAGAAGAGGCAGATGGAGTAGCCTTTCTCATTACTGTATCCGTTTAAAATGTGAAAGTGCTAGGGGGTAGAAAATAATTAGCTTAATTTAAGTTAATGTTTGCTTGTCAAGTTCAATGTTCTTATTCCATTGGCAAATCTTAAACTGAGTCAAACTGTCTCACCTCATCGGCAATATTTAAGTCAAAGATATATAAGATTTTATGTCTCAGTACAAGACTGAAATACTTTGAAATAAATATGTTATTTTAGTTTTTCGCAGTGCGTGCGCTAGGGTAGAGGGGGGCTGTAAAGCACAGAGGTTTTCAATAAGAGCACAAGGACTTCTGTCTGAGCGATTCTCTATGGCCCAATAAGATTTAACCAGCCGCAGCTGAGGCCCGGTCTGTGCCGAACGGGAATGAATGTGCTCCCAGAAACTTTTGTGCTCCGCAGACAGCGTGATTACAGCAATCACAGGCCCTGGACACAGCGCAAGATCACAGAGCGCTCTTCCAGGGACCGCCAAGCAGCGGTGAAATCACGTCTCTCCTTCCCAAACGGAGCTCAGCGCTTAATAAAGCGGCCTGTATTTCAGCGCTAACAATGCCGGGGTAATCAACACTTTATACGCCAAGCAGCAGGCAGGGAACGGGCTCGTGGCGACTCCTGCTTATCGCCACGGCGATGGATCACGTCTCCGCCAACGTAAACTCGGTCTCCCGAGCTGACGGCGCTCCAGAGTTAACGCGTGACACACGTGCATGGGCAGGTACAGATTGTTTTATGTTTTATTAGATCTGTGTTTGATGTACAGTATTGTGTGTTCATCAGTCCTGGTTTTACTTTATAGACATGTATTGTATTATTGATCATTATTCCTGTTTCAATTGTGTCTTTTATTTTAAACAGTTTTTTTTGTTCTGTTCCTTTCTGTTTTTCTATCTAAAGATTATACACTATGCCACACTCAAGACACACTCACACACACATACTGTACACACACATGCACAAACAAACACACACACACACACACACACACATACACACACACTGTATACACACGCATACACATACACACAAACACACACAAACACAAACACACACACAAACACAAACACACACACACACACACAAACACACAAACACACACAAACTGTACACACGCATACACACACACACTGTACACACACGCATGTACACACACACACACACACTCTCTCACTCCACGCTAGCCCAGGGACTGGTGATTGGCATTAACTGCCTGTGGCAGAGGAGGAGGACACAGGCCATTAAATCAAACAAGCCAGCCTCCAAGGCCCTTTGAGCACTGTCCAATCAGATCATCTCTTTTTAAAGGGCCAGATTCTGCCAGCGCATTACCCTGCTTCCTGTGAGTTTAAATCTCCTTCTGATGTCATGTGCTAACATATTACAGCAAGGAAGTAACAGTAGCCTTACAGTTCAAACACACACACACAGATGCACACACAGTTACATACAAACAAACAGATGCACACACAGACGCACGTATGCATTCTCGCACAGGCATACTCATGCACATCTCTGCACACTAGGGAGGCCAAGACTCACTGAACAGTTACACAATGAAAAATAAATGCTTTTATACGTTCAAAAGAGGAGGATGAATACACCCAGGACAATCCATCAGCATTCCCTGCCAGAGTCCGCCATTCACCCACAATCTGTGGCAGTCTAAAACCAGGGAGGTGGCTTTAAAATGGCAGCCGGTCGACCTGACAAGAAAGATCTCACTAAGACAAGAAAAAAGAGAAAAGATTGATAGAAAAAGAAGGAGAAGGTGTCTTCCGAAATATTCACCCCTCTAAAGTTGCGCTTCACAGATTTGACCCGAGGTTGGAGGCGCCCGGTTGAAAGGGGAACACTGTCCGTCCCGCGACGAGAGCCCTCTGGAGTGCACGTCCCTGCGGTGGGCACGCGTGTGGGGGATTTACCTATCTGTCCCAGCGCAGACCCCTGTGCTGAGCGGGCGCCAGGAACACACGATTGTGTTAATTAATCCGCCATTGTGAGCGCGGGAACAGCTGCAGCGGTCTCTGGGACCCGCCATCAGAGCACAACAACAGCGCCTTGAGCTTTCCGGAATCTTCCATTACAAACGGGGGCACAGACACAGGCGGAACTCGTAAATCCACACATCCATTTCTCCAGCACTCAGGGCTGACCTTTAAAGGGAGCGCGGTGGGGGTGTGTGTGTGTGGGGGGGGGGGGGGGTTTACGTGCTTAATTTCTGCTTGAGATACGGTCACAAGCATGACACCCGCAATTCCTGCCAGATCCCAGACTTCCAGGAGGAACAGCCTGAGAAGGGGGGAGGGGGTGGGAGAGGCAAGCTGGAGGACCTGATCTATAAAAACACAGAGGCACTGAATGCCACTGGGGTTTCCTCCTGTCCGGGGGATGCTGGTATTTCACAAGAACGCAACTAAGCGGGATTAGGCCAGACCCAGCCTGTTCTGTTAGGATTTAGGACTGACGGCCATACGGGATGGTGTGGAAGGGATTCGGAAAACGAGTTTTAGGGTGTAGCCCCCTCCCCTGGCAAATTCACACTGAGGACAGAGTGACGAACAGCACTGAGGCGGGAAAAACCTAGTGTGTCCACTCAGGGTCACTAGCTACTGTATGTAAAAATGTATGAAATCATAAGTACATTAATTGGGGGCTGTTTAAACAGTGGGTCTGTCAGGTGAACAGCAGCACACAGGTGGAACGAGTGAAAGGTATATTTCTCTGGGATGTTTTAATCTATTTACAGTTGAAGGACAGAACACGTGTTCATCATTAGACTCACTGAACTCTCCAGAAACTCGCATAACACATCGCGTTCCCCTACAGTCTGATAACGCCCAACAACACATGAAAGTGTATTTTCTGTGATGAAAACACTGATGGAAAGGTCAGATAAATTAACTCCCGCCAGAATCACAATAGTTATGCCAAAGACTTTATATATTAAAATGCTATGCCTATTAATCATCGCTGGAATAATGCTGCAGACTACTCCTGAACCTAATAATTGCAGGATTAATAGTTAATTTATTCCTTTTCAGAAATGAGACGGTGAAACGCAATGCACACTGTACATCATTAATGTGAAGGTTATGAAAATAAAAATAACAGCTAGGAAAAGGCATAAAAAAACATTGAGGTTATTAAAGAAAATATATTTCATTTTCACTGAAATCTTCAAAGTAAATTTGGAAAGTGGAGTAATCGCCAATGAGCAGCATGGTAAAGACAGATAAACATGCCTCAGATAAGATATTAAACAGAGGGAGCAGGGGTGAGATGTGCTAATTCCACATTTTCATGCAGTGATTTTCCGACGATAAAATGAATCACAAAACGCAGAATCCTTTCAGGAACGCCAGGAGCTCAAACGCGGCGTTAAGGTTTCCGTCAACGGATTTCTAACGGAGGTGACCGGGCTACAAAGCCAGAGGAACCCCGGCGTCATCGCGAGCCCTCCCCACAATGCCACGGTGTCGCCCCGTGTCGAAGCGCGGAACCCTCTCGCCGTCTCCTCCGTGACGCGGCCCCTCGGCTTCGCAGCGCTAAAATGGCGGCCTCGCTCGGCAACCGGCGGATCTTTACAATCGGCGCCTGCCAAAGAGAAAGGGGTTGTTTGGGAGGGGTATGGGGGGGGGGGGGAGGGGGGTTTAAGCGCGATGGCGACCTGTTCCAAACGGGCATCCTGCGCAGGCGGGCCTGAGCGACACGGCCGAGGAGCCACCAGATGGCTCCTCTCACGGCACCGTGCCCCCGAACGGGCCGCCAGCCGCGGGGAGAAGACTCCCATAATCCCCCTCCGGTGCCAGGGCTTGGGCACCGCACTCCACCCCGCCCTTCATAAACCTCCCCTCCTGCCTGACCTTGTGTTCCAAGGGCCTGGCGCTGCACCATCCTTTGTGGATGTAAATCACGTAAACGGCACTATAAAATCCTAATAATTAAAAAATAATCATCTCCAGCGTGGCTCGTAGGCTGTAGGTTGCAGGAGCTTGCTTTTCTTCCGTTAATTGATCCAACCCTGTTGAACTGATGCATTAGCAGCTTGCCACTGTCAGTTCAGCACTAACTCAGTCTTTAATGTCCTCCAAGACCTAAGAGGGGCAGTCTCTGAGCAGCCTACAATGCTGGCAGGGCAAGGACACTATTTAATACCGTCCCGGCTAAGGCATGTTGTCATTTTAATATTGCTCACATAATTCCAAGGTTGATACAATGTTGTTCAATTAAAGTGAGGAACATTAATTGGTACAATACTGAGAACCAGACACATTAGTATTATTTATCTTTAGGAACATGTGTCACCTGGCGAGATGCATTCCGCAAAGCGAGAGGTGGTTCGGTTTAGAGCTAAAGGTACATGAATCTTGGGATTTATATATTTTTTACATAACTGGCCATTTTCCTAAGAAGCTGCCTCATGGTTCACTAAAAATAACTTCATGGCAACAGATTTCATTGTCACAGTGCCATTATCAGAGTGTGAACAGCTTGTTTCATGTGAAAAAAAGAATCGAGACACGTCCTCCAAACTTTTCTTTCTGAAGTTTTGGATGTATTTCTGTTCCTTTACATTTTGTTCCTGGAAATAAAACAATTAGAGGCGGGAATGAGGTAACCGAATGCAGTCGGATCCAAGAAAAAGGTGAGACTGACACAGAGAAACTCAGGAGAGCCACACAACAGGGCTTCCTGTTTCCCACAATCCTTGGGCGTGTTATGGAAGCATAGTGACATCACATCTGTGACACAACCAGTGGGTGTGGCCTTATGTCCCCAGGAGAACTAATCACAATGACTAGGATGTAGCTGGACTTTAAGAGGAGACACCATGGGTGAAAAGGATGGTTTTGGCTGAATAGGTCCATTCTGAAATATTATGATACATAGCTTCTACAACTAATAATTAATAGTTAGTTATAATAATAACTAACTGTAATTTCATAAAATATATTAAACTATTTTAAGTAGGCAATTTAGATGCTTTTATGCCAGCTGCCATCAAGTATACCATGCACAAAAATAAATTAATTTCCATTTTCTCTAAATGACATATTTACAGTACAATTTATTTTTTAAGTAATATATATAGCTAGGAAATTTTACCTCATGCTTCTTAGCTAAAATAGCTGGTAATTTACGGCAGCTTTTCGTTATGCATTGTCATTCATAATTTATGGGGCATTTTATGTGGAAAATAGTAACAACTCTGTATTTTTCAAAATAAGACATAGGGTTTTTTAATAATTCATTCAGAAAAATGAATTCTGTCTTAATCCACTGAGAAAAAAGTTTTTACTAATATGCAAATTTGCGTTTTTTTATTATTATTCATGAGATAATTTGCATGTTCCTAAAAAATAAATACATAATGCAAAAAATGTCTGTATTTGTTTCCACATTCAAAACATAAGATGACATTTTGATTTGAAAAAATTATTTATTTCCTATTCACCTGCAGTACCTCTGCCTGCAGTGAAAGTTTCTCTTTTTGAATATATATTAATATACATATTAATACATTTATATAATTGTAATACAATGCTGATACTGATTCCTCTAAAGATGGTTCGTAAAAATGAGATTCAAAATTTTTTTTTTTTCCCATTTGCTTAACAAATCTGAAAATTTGAACACCTGTGAATTGTGCTCATTGCTGTGTGAGATGTTTGTATGTGCATTAACTTAAAGTGTGATAAATCAATACATGTAGATGCAACAAAGACACAACGGTACTGGCAGTTTTCTTCAGTTCTTATTCAGACGATTAAACACTGCTAGTATTTGTATACAAACTGTGTTAACAGCTCTCCACATTGGAGGTAGGAAAAAAATAACATATGCTCTTAACAAAATCAAAAGGTGTTAACTAAATTGCAATTGTGTGAGATCCTACGACACAAACGCTTAGCTTTGTTACCAAGACAACTACAACAATGCCATCCTGCAAGGCATTGTGTGGTTTCTCACCTTTCAGTGATTACTGTGTTTTGATGTGCTCTCAAATGAGTCAGAATCAAAGATCAGGCCTCCAACCTGCAGGTTAACCTGGCAATGACAGCAGCCGCCATGCTAGTCGATAACAAGCAAAATAAATTATCCGTGCACAGGACGTAAATATTTTAACAGCGCGTTAAATCCATTAAGAGCGCGGCTGCAACCTGAACTGCGTCTCACCCGAGTTTGGCATTCTGGTGCGGCTAAGCGAATTCAGCTCCAAACCTAATTAAAATCCACAAAGGACTCATGCTGTAATCCCCAAAGTCAAGGGGGTTATTGTCCTCACAAATGAGGTCAATGTTTCTCCCGGAGGAACTGAAGGAGAGGGGCAAAAGAAAGCGCAGCCTTTATGTCCGGGCGAAAGCTGAGGCGCGGATCGCTGCCATGCAAACGGGAATACAGGAATGCACTCTCCGTGCATTCTCCGTGGCTCTGCGAGCCGTTGGGATTTTTCCCACAATGCCGTTCTCTCCCTTTGCAGAGCGGTCGGGACATCTCACCTCCGTGCCACAGTGCGATCTTGTGTGCCCTGCCCTGTGCGAGCCTCAGTGCGGCCCAAACCAGACTGATAAATGCAGGTTCCCCAGTCAAGGACAGGGGAGTGAAAGCACGCCGAGAAAAATAGAGGGAGAGAGGGGTGGAAGATAGAGTGGGGAAGAGGAGAGGTGGAGAGGCTTCACTTTCTCCACTGTCCAGTTAGCAGAATCAATCAGGGTTTTTTTTTACTGTGACTTTTCAGTCATTCGTCCTCTCTACTATGGAGGCATTGAAGTGCCAAACACAAAAACACAAAAATGTGCATCTAGGAAGTGAAAATAATGATCATTTATAATAAAAAATACAAACAAAGGACAAATGAATGCCTCTGAAACACCAAAAAAGGTGCTTCATTATGGAAATGCGCCATCAAATGAAAGTACTGTTTAATTAAATTAAATCAATTTTAAATATTAACTTAGTCAAATTCTAAATTTACATTAGTTTATTTAGCAATGAACAATGAAGCTAGCTAAATTATTTTCTGATTAGCGAACTAAAAATGTTACTATCTGGTTAAAATTTGAAATTGAAGAAATATAATTCAACAGAACTTATTAAACCAAACAGCAAGCTACCGAAGCTTCTTCAAGTCTGAGGAAAATGATGACATATGTCGTTGATAACACATTTCTGTAATTAATCCACCGTTATGTGCTGGTGTGCTGCACTTGCACTGCAGAGGTGCTTGTTTTTGCACGTGTCTTGCACTTTTTACCTACGTTTGTGATTTTCACTTCAGAGCTGCAGGTATTCGCTTTGATGTTTTCTTTTTGCTTTGGTGCTTTTTGCCCTTCAGAGCCACCGTAGTACAGGCCATTGAGACCGACACGTGGTGAGAGATCTCTGAGTAATCAGATGTGAGTCACAAACAGCACATGGAAATTTCAGTTCTGTCATCCGCCCTCGACCCAAGCCGTGCCAAAGCGCAGTGTCCCCCCTGCCGTGGGAAAACCTGGAATCCCATCGGGACAGACTGGAGAAGGTCTGGGGTCGGGGAAGCAAGTTAGCCGCTTCTCCGTCAAAGATGTACCGGGTCACCCGCATTCCTCGGCAGAAGACCTGCCCATCTGGAAGCGAATGGAATTCAACAGCTTGGAAAAAAAACCTGCCAATAACTAAGTGTGCAGTAACTACAAGAGGAGGGGAAAAAAAGAAACAGGGACAGACTGTAAAGGCGTGATTTAACATTGGAGGGAATAAAATGTTCAGACGAAAGTTCATAATCTCCTACCCACACTGGGCACGGCGAGGAGCGGAGCCCATATGCCTCTCAACACTGACTCATTAACAAACGCTCGGTGGTGGATGATTATACATAATTACAGACCCTTGAATGAGCCTTTAAAAATAAATAAATAATAACCACACGACAGCCATTTTCACTCAAGTTATTGCAAGGAGAAAAACAAGGGGTTGAGCACAACATGTAACACGTTGTACATAAAGTGCGTGTATCACCCACCCTGAAGAACAGCCAACAGTATGTTCATTATATAAGCATTGCCACATTTGTCTGGGGTGGGGGAGGGATTAATATATTAATATCTAAGAAATATAGGTAATTTACACTGATCTTCCTTCAAATACCCACATATATCACGATTGTCTTTCCGGAGAGTGATGCTGGCAGTCACCTCATCTTTTCTGCCTAATTAGTCCCCTCCAAACCAGAGCACAACTTCAAAAACTCGCAAGAAAACTCACCCTACATCCGTACTTGGCGGCTTTTTCACGGACGAACACTCATAATCGTGCATTCCACTCCCAGGCAAACACCTACCGGAACGCCGCGTTTCGCTGGCACGTCGGCGATTGGCTCGAGCAGGCCGCTATCGTGAAGACCAGACCGAGGCCGTTTGCGCGTGTCTGACAGCCCGGTCCGCACCTCAGCTGCCCGTTAGCGCATCGTCGTATATCAATCCGCGGAAACGTGGCGGGAGAGCAGCTGTACCGCCGGCCAGCCGGCCGCTGGTGGGCCTCTGGTGGGCCGCTGCCCGCACGCTGGCTGAGACCCTCGCACCCTCAGCGGAGGTAGCCATTTGGGCGGGGTGTGGATGAGGGGAACGGGAGCCAGTTTGGCCCCGGAGACGGGCATTCTGGTTGGACCGGACAGAGACAGGCCGCAGTAACATCATCAATCACGTCGCATTTTTGGGGAACAACACCTCCAAGACTGGGCAGTGTCCAGTTCGTCCGGCCAGTGGGCTCTGAAAACGTGCTCAAACGCGCTCGCTGAAAAACTGCATGAGGAATGCTTCTTTCACAGGAAGTTAATCTCTTTATTTCAACTAATCAATGTGTCTTTATTCTTATATA
Source organism: Conger conger (assembly GCF_963514075.1). NCBI lineage: Eukaryota > Metazoa > Chordata > Actinopteri > Anguilliformes > Congridae > Conger > Conger conger. Next base: position 44,200,519 of record NC_083765.1, on the reverse strand, counting down.
TCAGCGGTCAAACGCAAGCTGTCACACAAAACTTAACAATGTACATTTTCCAAAAAAACTGAAGGAGTAAAGTTGAACCATCGCAAAATGGATAGAACAGAACAGGGAACAGCAGGAAAGAACATGGAATACTGGGGAAAAACTGGAAGGAACAGGGGAAAACAGGAAAGAACAGGGAATAATGTGAAAGAGCTATAAAGAACAGGGAATAACACAAAAGAACAGAAAAGAACAGCTGAAGACCTAATGCTAATGGGGTGACTCAGGTCCTGTGACGACCAGCTTGACACAACATTTGTAAGAACGTCGCTCGTGAAGGCCATGAATAAGCCTGATTGGATTTGTGAATAAAGCATAGGTCCTGCAGGCTCTGGTACTTATTTCCTTAATCTCAGCGCTGGATGGCCTTGCGCGCAGTCAGAGACGGCGTTCGGGGGCAGTGAGTGTATAGGCTGATGTATGGATGATAACACTAATTAGCTCATTACGTTTGGGGCACAATGCTCATTAGACACCCAGTGGGGCCGTTATTGTTACTGTCCCTCCAAAATGATCTCACCGCCATAACCGCCATATTAATCTTCCCTGCTCTGGCAACGAGCGCCGAAGTGTTTCCGGTTGGTTAAGGAATGATTTGTGCTTTCACCCCACTCTCTCTCTCTCTGTCTCTCGCTCCCTTTCACTTTCTTTCTCTCTCTCACCCCCTCTCCCTTTCACTTTCAATCTCTCTCTCTCTCTCACACACACACACACACACACAGGCCAAAACAAAGGTCACACTCTGACTATGTACCATTAAGACAAGCTAAATAAAGTTGATACTGCATATTCCTTACCTACGCAGTGCAGTCCGTATTCAAACGGCACTGTAACAAACTGCCAAAGACACCTGCACAACTGCTGATGCTTAGATTCTTGTTTATGTTTTGAGCACCCAGCTGAGTGGAGAACAGGAGCGGCTCTCCCCAGAGCTGGAGATGGAGGAGACGTCTCAGTCCACCTACCACCCCCAGCACCATGCTGAACAACCACCCCCAACACCATGCTGAACAACCACCCCCAACACCATGCTGAACAACCACCCCCAACACCATGCTGAACAACCACCCCCAGCACCATGCTGAACAACCACCCCCAACACCATGCTGAACAACCATAACCAGCACCATGCTGAACAACCACCCCCAGCACCATGCTGAACAACCATAACCAGCACCATGCTGAACAACCACAACCAGCACCATGCTGAACAACCACAACCAGCACCATGCTGAACAACCACCATCATCACCATGCTGAACAACCACCCCCAACACCATGCTGACGAACCACAACCAGCACCATGCTGAACAACCACCCCCAACACCATGCTAAACAACCACAACCAGCACCATGCTGAACAGCCACAACCAGCACCACGCTGAACAACATGCCCACTGCAACAGAACCCAGAGTGGCCCGCTACAAGAGAACACAGAGCACCCTGCTACAACAGAAACCAGCTCTCCTACAGAACCCCTCTCCTACAGGGCCCAGCTTCGACAGAACCCTGCTCGGACAGAACCCCGCTACAACATAACCACACTCCTACAGAACCCAGAGGGCCCCGCTCCTACTGAACCCAGAGGGCCCCGCTCCTACTGAACCGTGCACAATATGGCTGCTGGGATTTCCTCCTTCCTCCCTCCTTCCCTCTCTCCTCTCTCTCCATCCCCTCATCCCCCTCTCCTCTTTCTCCTCATCCCTCCCTCCTCTTTCTCACCCCTCTCTCCTCTCCCTCGCAGGGAGCTGGAGGCCTGGCAGCTGTGAGCCAGGCCTGGGGTTCTGACGCAGCACACAGGCAGCGCAGTCTACCTGCGCGCAGGTGAGAGAGGTCAGGTGACGGGCTTCCGAACGGTACGACACCAGCAGAGCGGGACGATGCTAAGGGGAGCGCATTAAAGCGTGCCGCTGGGACTAGCACACGCGAGGTGTTTTAACTCAGAGTGAACACGCGTTCCTCCTCCTTTGGGCAGACACTGGGTGGCAGATTCGGGAGGTGAGATAGAAGCAGCGTGCGTTTTTGTCATTCGTAAAAGTGCAGCCCTTTTAAAAAAAGATTTGCCAAGGACCAAGGGCGTCGCGGGTATATCCAGCATTGGGTCAGTACGGAGATATCGATCAGACTGCATATCAATTCCAACATTAGATCTAAAAGGAGTGAACCCATACCAGTGTACTTCCAGAAAGACCTTGAAAATAAATGCAGGTTTTATGGATGGCTTTATATTCCTAATTGATATGTAGAAAATAACCATAAGAAAATGTATATATGTATGTTCTCATAATTTGGGTTTATGAACTACATAACTACACTGGACTACACTGGAAATCGTTATAAAGACTATACCCTATAGCCTGAAACAGCTGTGAACTGTGCCAATTTGTCTCCAAGCTGGGGTTTCAATTGCTCATGTGCCCTGACTCTGGTCAAGGGGGTACTGGTGTTGATGTATTATGGGAAATGCAGTTCTGGAATAATGTTCCCTGACAGACAGGGTGACATCACTATGGAACTCTGGGCAGCTGTACTGTATGTCTCTGTTGAGTTAATTATGTGGTGATGTCACTGTGCATTGCTAGCGTGTGACAGCAGGTTCTGGTCCCAAGGTTTGACACTACAGTTGTCACACTCTCTTTCTCTCTAACTTTGTGATTTCTCTCTCAGATTCTCCCTCTCTCTGTAACATCGAGCTGTGTGTGGTCCTGTGTGTGTGTATGTGTGCATGTGTGCATCTTTGTGTTATTTGACTAATGACAAAAACTCACTCACAAAAGGTTTTTTTCCTCTTTTTTTCCTTTGGTTTACCAGTGAGGTTAGGAGTGAGCATGGTAACCGTAGAGAGTGGGAGAAACAGGGAGAAGCCATTGCTTTCCTCCTCAATCTCCTCATCATAGTTCTCCCTCTCTCTCTCTCTCCCTCCTTCCTCTCCCTCTCTCTCATTCTCCCTCTGTCTCCCCCTCCCTCTCTCTCACCCTCTCTCTCCCACTCACTGTCCCCCCTCCCCCCCTCTCTCTTGATCTCCCCTCCCCCTCTGTCCCCCTCCCTCTCTCTCCCTCTCTCCCTCCCTCCCTCCACCCCCCCTCTCCCACCCCCCCTCTCCCTCCCTCCCTCCCTCTCCCTCTCCCCCCCTCCCTCCCTCCCTCCCTCCAGCCCCAGTACCCGGCCTGCACGGGGGGCCCTGGTGTAGTGTTGGCGCAGGCAGTGAGGAGCAGCTGGGCTGGCCTCACACAGAATGGTAATGACCTCAGAAATCTGCTGCGCGCCACGCAACAATGGCGAGCTCGCTCGAGCGCAAAATTGTGCTCATCAGCCAGCTCTGCTCACTTACTAATTGACATTGCCAAATATTTTAAGAACAATTGGAATGCGTAGGCAAAAAAAAAGCAAGATCTTAATCCTCTGACTTCATTTTTTTCCCCCTCGTCTTTTTAATCTATTTCCCTTTCGTTAGGAGATGACTGTCGCTAAAGAAGAAGTGATAAAATATAACACAACTTATCTTGTGTTCTGTGATGTTGTTATGTCCTCACAAAAAGGTTTTTTTTCCTTTTTCCTTTTGACTTGCAGGGGGGTTAGGAGTGGGGTTTTGGTTTGCAGGGGGGGTAGGAGTGGGGTTTTGGCTTGCAGGTGGGTTAGGAGTGGGGTTTTGGTTTGCAGGGGGGTTAGGAGTGGGGTTTTTGTTTGCAGGGGGGTTAGGAGTTGGGTTTTGGCTTGCAGGGGGGGTAGGAGTGGGGTTTTTGGTTTGCAGGGGGGGTAGGAGTGGGGTTTTGGCTTGCAGGGGGGTTAGGAGTGGGGTTTTGGTTTGCAGGGGGGTTAGGAGTGAGACACAGAGACACACACAGCAGTGGACTCCTCCAGAAAAAGCAAGAAATTCAAATTACCAATTTAAATGCCCTTCCAATTTGTGTATGAATCAGTCCGCGTTCCGGAGAGTAGTATTCCTTTCTCATACGGTGTATGTAAATATGTACACTGCTTTCCTGTGTGTGTGTGTGTGTGTGTGTGTGCCTGCGTGAGAGAGAGAAACAATATGTCTGCCATGCTATCCCATAGCTGGTCTTCCATGCGTAATGAGGCAAAGGTCAATGTATTCTCTTGCTCTTTCGCATGGGAACCACCTCCAACTTGACCCGAGTTAGCTTCTTCAGACATAGCGCACCACTTCCGCGATTCCAAGCTGGCTTTCTGTCCTTTCAACATAAATGGACAAAAGAAAGTCATGATAGCTGTCCAATATAGTATGTAAATAAAAAAATACTACTGTACTAAATACTACTATAAAAATGCATCAATGCTTCAGATCTTAAATATATTTTTGCACTGAAACGTAGATGGCAAATTTGGCTGCTAAAAGGCCTCCAATTTAGAGTTCATCACACAGCAAGGGTCCCTACCTTGCTTAAAAACACCCATGTCAATATTTCAATAATTGTCCTGCTCTATGAGACGACTGAATATGCCTTAATAATGTCAATAATTATTATTTAATAACATTTGCTACATATTTACATTTGAATTTGGGAAAGACACTGTACTGCATTGAACAGTTGACCACAAAAATATTATATCCAAGGTGAAGACGAGTAAGAATATATCTTACTACAGTAAATACTGTACATATGCAAAATCAATATTTGCGATATGGGTAAACCTGAAGACGCATGGAGCAAAAATAGAATGTAAAGGTCACGTTTCACAAATATGTGAATGTTTTTTTCGAGAAGCATCCTCTTTAAATGCATCCACACCCTGTGTAATCAGTATTTTGCACAACCTCCTTCTCTTTTGATGACAGAGCAAAGGAACTTCCTGTTATTTTTAATGCGGCTCAGGAAGTTGTTGTTTTTCTAACAAAGCAGAGAACGCTAATCGGACCAGTAAAACATTACTGTAACTACAGTCCCCAATGTCACAGGGAGAGTCTCTCAACAACACTATAGGGCAGAAGTAACGCCTGTCACTCCAGCACCTTATAATAAAAGCCATATTGTTTTTACAATACACAAATATTAACATTATTAAAACACAACAATATTACAATTATTATGATTTATTTTAGGGGTGCACGGGATGGATCTTCTGGGGCCCGTATCAAACAGATATGGCATTTGTTGGGCAATATCAGCCGACGCCACCGACTGTTTCACAATGCAGCCCAACCAACCTCTGTTTCCGCGTTCACCGAACGCACGGATCAGCACAGGCGCCAACGTCACAGACCGTCTTTTCATAAAGAAATATTTCTGTTTAATTCATTATTAAGCAGAGAGCTTGGGTCTAGAGAATGCCTGGGTTTCTGCATAGCTGCGCTTTTGAGCGTGGCTGCTAAAAGATGCTAAATGAAAAATAAACAAATGCGGATCAGGTGACTGTGATCCGACCATGTTTAGAGCAAGGCATTTTCACTTCATTGACAGCAGCAGCAGGACATTCGATGTGTTGCCTCTCGGACGGATGTATGGTGCATCATTATTATATGTGCCCGTTGTATGAGCCATAGTCTCAGCTCATACCAGCCTGAGCCCGAACCAAGCTCCTTGTGTAGTCTTAACATTTTCCCCTTGTCCTAAGGGTCAAAAATGACCCGCCTTCACTAAACCCCTAAAATAAAGCAGCTTCATTGAATTTTAAACCCCAAATCGATTTTGCATGAAGAAGCAACCTGTCATCCATCACAAACTTTGTCATGAAATTTCAAGTTGAAAAAATATCATTTCGAGGGTTTTCTCTGCTGTTAAACATAGTGGCGGGTCATGTTTGGCCCTTAAGACAACACAAAGGTTAAAACCCAGTGAGACCCATTGATGTAACTGGAACCAAAATGTTGTACTCTAGACACTTTCTGGGTAACAGCTGAAGAAGTCGCTATGTTGCTAAAATATAGGGTAGGGCCTGGGAACTAGTAACTGGGAAATGTTGTTCAAAACTGATACAGCTGATATTTAGTGTCTCTGGAGTGCCTGAAAATAAATATTGCATTATTTCAACACTGGGTCTCACATGGTTAAAATATCACTGGCAGATGCCAGTTCAACCCCTTCATATAAATGTAAAAATCCAGCACACTCCAGCCGGAAATAGACAGACACCTTATTAATAAACTACATGATAGAGATAAAAAAAGGAGAATTGCACTGTGAACAGGGTATTATCTTTAGCTGATTTACAACCCCAATCATACTGTGTACCCATATATTTTATGAGTTAATTCCCCTTTTGGTAAATGTATATTATTTCACTCTGTATATGACAGTAAGATACAAAAGAGGGAGAGAAATAAAAAAATAAAATGAAAATGAATCAGATACAAGGGCATTGTACAGTAATGTGCCAACCACACTCAAACAAAACATGTTAGAATATAAACTATTAAACTTTAGGCACCTGAAACATAACCAATTACTTTGCTAAACATGCAGTCCCGTGGCACATTTTGTATACATTGTATAGATCATCAAATATTGTAAATAAATGCCATGAAACAAAGGGCTTTTCTTTTGAATACAGAAGTGGGAAACACACACAGGTTGGTAAAAGCAGTCATTCAGTCATTAATGGAAGTCGCTACTGAAAAGGCACTGACACAATGTATCCAAAAATCCAGCTAATTTAGCACAAATCACAATATAGGATTCTCCCCCATTTAAAAATTAAAACAGGGTGAGTGAGGAAAAGGGTTTCGACTGAATGACAATCAGATTTCTGTGTCAAATTATTTAGACACAACATTTTATTTGTCCAATCTGTACCACAAGCAGTGCAATTAAGTTGCAAACCAAACCGGGACTCGACTCGATCTCAAGGACTGCATTCAACCTGAGGGGTGATGTTTCTGGATATTCTGGAGAATAGCCTTGCGTATATTTCTCATTGTGTCAACTTTCTGAAATATGTCTTTATTTACTCCTGGAACATAACGGATACGTTTTCGCCATCCCCCTGTATCCAAGGGCGCCGTCGGACATTAGTCATGGCATCCAGGCATAAAATAAGATGTCTGTCATTTCAGGACAGCGTCACCTTGTGTAAATCCTCCATTTGAATTTTAAACAAACAGGTGCCCTTCTGCTATCCGCAACTGCAGCATAAAGAGAAGATAAAAATAGCGCTATTCTGTTCCTCCCAGTTACTGTTCTGGTCATTTTGCTTTAATTATGCAGCAATTACACTGTAACAGTAGTCTGCATGTGTAATTACCCCCCATTGTAATTATGTAATTAGATGGATATCCATGCCTTTATAACCTTAGGCGTTGGAAAGCAAATCCAATTTCCAATTTGTACGGAGCGAGTACTTTGCCTACACGTTTGAAAGCTGAAAAAGACCGCGGGATAAACCGCTAATCCTTGCTGTGTTAAAAGCGGCATTCCTCTAAAAAATATTTAGACATGGAGGATTCTCAAAACGGGAAAAAAAATCAGGTCTCTAGCCAAAAGTACAGGGTACAGGGAGGAGTTAAAACAAAGAGGGGGTGGTCTGTTTCTCATTGAGGAAAGCTATTTCAGCATGAAAAGGGCCTTTTCATTCTTTATTCATTTATTTGTTTGTTTATTTATTTATTCACTCTCTCATCCATCTATCCATCCAACCATTCATTCATCGATTTTGCAACTTGATCTTCAACACGGCTTCCCAGCTGTATACAAGAGATTCACAGGGCTTCATGTCCGTATAAGGAGATTCATAATGCTTCATGTCCGTATAAAGGACATTCACAGGGCTTCATGACTGTATAAAGGACATTCATAATGCTTCATGTCCGTATGAGGAAGATTCACAGGGCTTCATGACTGTATAAAGGAGATTCATAATGCTTCATGTCCGTATAAAGGACATTCACAGGGCTTCAAGACTGTATAAAGGAGATTCATTATGCTTCATGTCCGTATAAAGGACATTCACAGGGCTTCATGGCTGTATAAAGGACATTCACAGGGCTTCATGGCTATATACAGGAAATTTGCAGGGCTTCCCGGCAGTATGAAAGAGACTCACAGCATAAACTCATTTTCTGCTTCATTTGGTGTTATTTTCATTTGTTCACTGATTCATACATCCTTTCTCTTGCATGACAAACAGCTGCATACCATGCTGTGAATTCAACCCATCCCACACCCCCCCAAACACTCTCTCTCACAAACACACACACACACACACACACACCCTCATACACTCTCACACACGCACAAACACACATACCCACACAAACATAGGCACACACACTCTCTCACACACACACACATACAGTCACAGACACACACACACTCTCTCACACACACTGTACACCCTCGCACACACACACACACACACACACAGACACACACACACACTTGTCCTCGCTGCCTCCCTGAGGAGAGAGCGGGAGCATTTTAAGCAGCCCCGTGGCCTCCCGATCCCCCCTTACACGGTATTACATCAGGTCACAATGGCCTCTGTGCTGCTTTTCACTCCCCGTCCCCAGCACACATCCGCGGCTCAAAGGGCCTCTGTGATGAATTCAGACACACTACCCCCTCCCCTGCCCCCGTGTTTATCAACTCCACCGCACACAATCCGGGAGTACAGTCCTTCCTATTCCACGAGCCAGACCGAAAAAAAAAGAGAACGGGGACCTAAATTACAATAAAGAAACAGCAGAGACGAGGGGAGTCTGGAAACATGAATGAAGGAAGGAGCTTGTTTCACAGAACAGGTCTCGAGAAGACGCTCTTAAGCGGTGATCTCTTCAGCCTTTTCAACAAAGCTGGTGTCAAAGAGAGAAGAGCTGCTATAATCACAGTTCAACCCTGCCAGAACTGCAGCTGTTTGGAAGAAGGGGGCAGGAGTTACTATATCCATGTAGGAAGAAAAAATAAGGGGAAAATTCAATGGAAATTCAGTGCAAATGCACGTATTCTGAGGTTCAGCCAACTACATCCTGTTAGTTTTAACAAAAGAGAAAACAGCAAGCAATGACACCTCATTCTCTTCCTTCACTCATCAGTCACACGTCTAATTAAAACTCCCCAAATTCCTGAATGTGAGTGATGCGTGTGTTTTGTGTGAGAAGCATGCGTTTTAGCACCACTGATGTACTGAATGTCATCATGCAATCCAAGACCCACTGATGAAATGTTGAGTGAAAACTTTGATTTTCATATAAACTAAGTTAAATGAACACTATATGTCCTCCAGACACACCGGTTTAAGACATGCAAGTTGGCTAATCGGTGACTCTAGATTTGCCTGAGTGTGTGAGTGAAGTGTGTGTGAGTGAATGGTGTGTGTGCCCTGCAGCAGATTAGTGAAACATCCAGGGTGTATTCCTGCCTGGCTCCCCGTGCATGCTGGGATGTGCCCCAGCCCCCCCGCGACCCTGACCAGGAGTGTGCGGGTTGGATAATGGATGAATGGCTGTCGCGTGCTGTGTCTGCTCATCTCCTGCAGTCTGCAGGTGCGTGCTGCTACAGGAGCCCGATTCCCACGATGCACCCCTGATTTGTAGTCTTTGCTCTAATGCAGGAAACTGAAATTACACTTCTGGAGAGCTGTGGTGTCTGCAGATTTCTGTGGTTCAGCAGTCAGGTAGGGAGTCAAAGAAACCTTCTCCAAGCAGACACCCTTACAAAACATTACACTAGAAACAGTCTAATTTAATAGAGGATTATGGTAATTAACTTACATGTATAAGGTTCTGCAAGTTTTTCAGTCTTTTTCAAAGGTATAAAATAGGAAAGGTATAAAATATAAAAATATATATTTCAGTATAATGAAATATGAACATAACGATGTTAATATACGTACTACACTTTTACTTTCGATTCAAGAAAATATGAAAAGCAAAACCCTGAATATGAGTCAAAGTTATTAAGCGCAGAATCAGGTAGATAAAAGCTGGTGAAACAGTAAGTGCTTCCATCCACCCATCTCCATTCTCCTGCATTTAATAGCGTGTAAATGACTTTATCTCCATCTCTTTCTAATAAACTCCTAATTACAGAGGGCGGGTTATCTCTTATTGTTTCTTAGATTAAAACAAACACGGTCAGCTCGAATGTTCCAGCCCCTTCCATTACACTGAAAATGCGAGGATACCTCGGAACTGCTATTTTCACTTACTGTTTAAATTAATTTGTTTTGGGCCTTTAGCTTAGCCAATTCTCCGTCGCGACTTATATATGTATTTAGCTTGACAAATGAAGCTGGAAATATTTTTAATCTTCTTTAAACGTACAGTATATCTTTAATTAGTGTCTTGTTTAGCTTAAACCAACTGATTATCACACAGTTGTGACCCAATTAACAGGCACAGTGCTTAGCTGTAGTCTTCTCTCCCCAAGGGATGAGGAAGTTACCTTTAAGAGTTCTGTAATCATTAGCAACAGCCTACTTAAATCCAAGTAAACATGCACTTAATCCCTCCAGCTTGTCGGTTTTCTGCTGTACTGGGTCCAATGTCTCTCTTTTTCAAAAAGCCTTACTACCTCCCTTAATAACATACCTTACAGTACCAGTAACAGTAACAACATTTAGATATCTAGTTCAAGGCTTCTTTATCAGGAAAAATAGTTCAATTTGGGGGTGGGGGTGGGGAGGGGGGCTCACACTTTCTACACCTACCACAGAGGGTTACAAAAACATCTAAGAAGGTTTCTGCTATGAAGACAAGCCAAAGAAGCCTTTCAGCACCCGTTTTTTCTAGGAGTGTAGCATTCCCGTAAAGAAAGCTCAGGGGTTCTGGATGCAGGCCTAGTCCAGAGGTTGATGGGTATTTCAACAAAAGGCATTAAGTATCAGAGGTATTTGTGGAATGTGGCAGCAGTAAACCGACAGAGCTTTGCTTTTAATGCGCGGCGATTTCAACATGGCCGATTGTTCCCCCGGTACTGTTAATCCAGAGCCACCACTTGGATTTCAAAGCGACCCAGTCACACTGCTTCTTCTTCTGTGGTCGAAGCGTAAATGGGCAGACAACAGTGTCCACCTGCATGTCCGTGGGTTTATCCGCATTGACGGCATTAGGAGGCTGGGGGAGCGGGTGTTGGGGGGGGGGATTGGCCTGTCTACGAGCCTCTGAAGGGGGCCAAGTGAGACCCATGCCAAGGCATGATGACGAGCCTTCCAGGAAACAACTGGCGCGTGACGAATGCGATCCGCTGAAGCGAGCCGCGGCCCTCGCCTGTTCCCTCTCTGAAATGGCGGTATTTCAGACACACGACCGAGCAGACCACATTCTGAGGAGAGGAAGAGGCTGGCCCCCCCTGCGTCCCAGCAGAATTTATATTTATTCACTGACATCTACTGTGACTGTGAATATCTGTAGCTTGACAACACACTGAACTGGTCTGAATCATTTAAAAGGTATGAATTTGGACTGCAGAGAGTCTCAGCTGCTGACGGCGCCTGCCAAGTGTATAAACTGGACCCCAAAGCCTAGACATTGCAGATTTGACCAGGGGCTATGTAATTAGCTATGACTGAGAGATTGGAACAAGAGGGCACCCTTGGCTGCATCTTATCAAGGCATGTGTAAGCAGACCAGGGATACTAAGGTTACAATGTCGAGATTTTACAGGTAGCCCGTATGACTGAATGGATTCAGAATGAGCAGTTTTGGAATTAGAAAGGGGACGGCAAGAGCGGAGGTCCTACCTGAGGAGGGCGGAGACGGGTGAGGGCTATCCTCCTGCGTGCTCCCGGCCCGGGACTGTCCTCCACCGGGCCCGCTGTCCTCCGTCACGTTGGAGGAGCCCGGCGTGGTGGAGCGGCTGATGGACTGGGACTCGGGGTCGCTGGCGGAGCCGCGCCGCTCGTCCAGGCCCAGACGATGGTGGACGGTGCCGTCCGCAGGCTGCCGCTCCTTGCTGTGCACCCGGGAGTGGACCACCATCTGGTGGTACGTCCTGAAGGCCCGGCCGCAGTCCGGGCACTCGGTGTGCTTCTCCTTCACGCCCGGCAGGCCGTACTCCTGGCTGTGGGCCGGGCCGGTCGCTCCTCCGCCGTGCGGGCCGTGGAACTCTCGACTGCCGTTGAAGCTGCCGTTGTCCTTGCAGGGCAGCACGTTGGGCCCCCTGGCCGCTCCCATCATCCCGTCCACGTGCTGCTTCCGCCTGGAGCCGTCGGGCCCCATTCCCGGATAGTCGTGCTTCTCCTTGCCGTAGATCATCCTCGCGGCCACCGCGTCCTCGTCCGAGATTCGAGGCATGTGGTACTGCTCCTTAGGCATGAAGGACCGGTCCATAGCCATCCCCCGTGCCATGATTTGCCAGGCCTGGTAGCTGTTGAGAGGGTCCATCTCTGCCACCTTAGCAGCAGCCTGCAGGTGCTCCATGCAGCTGGACTTGAGGGGGGGAACCAGGTTTAGGCAGCCCATGAGGGAGCGCTTATCCCTTTCTGCTGAAGCGTGGCCCATGCCCACGATCGGCCCATGCAGTTTCCCTGGAATGTCCTTCTCCTTCATGGCAATCCCTGCTTTAGCCAGGAGGGGGTGCTGCTCGGAAAGGGCCGCCTTGTCAGGTGAGAGGAACCCACCTTGTAGGCAGGAGATGTAGCGCGAGTAGAGGTTGGCATGAGCCTCTTGCGCCAGGTGGTTCATTTTCATCGATGCTTCTTGGTCGGCTTGGGGCTTCGACTTCGCGTTGAGTTTGTTCAGGTGGACCTTCATGTGGTTCTTAAGAAACCAGGGCTCCTTGAAGCGCCGGCCGCAGATCTGGCAGCTGTGCTCGAAGGAGTCCTTGTGCTTCCGCATGTGACCCTTCAGGAACCAGGCCTGGCTGAAGGTCTGGCTGCACACCTCGCAGCGGAACTCGTTGACGGGCTTCTCCCCGCTGGCCCCGCCCGCCAGGCCTCCCTGCCCCTGGGCCGACTCGGCGGTGATGTGGGCCTTCTCCACGTGGGCGATGAGGTCCTCCTCCTGGGATGTGGCGAACTCGCAGAGCGTGCACTTGTAGGGCTTGTGCAGGATGCGGATGTGTCGGTCCAGCTCCTCCCGCTTCTTGAACTTGCCCTTGCAGAAGGTGCAGCGGAACCCCGCCGCGGGGGCGGGGGCCGGGGCGGGCGCCGGCGGGGCCACCTGTTCGTCCAGGGCGCTGGCCGGCTTCGGGGACGGGGACGGCCGAGGCAGGGGGGACTGGTTGTCGGGGACTCCCAGGCTGGTCGGGGTGAGGAGGCTGCAAGCGGATGTAGGCTGCTGCTGCTGCTGCTGGGTGTGCACCGTGGGCAGGTGGTGCGGAGGGTGGTGCTGGAGGTGTTGGTGGTTCTGGGGCTGCTGGAAGGGCAGGGAGGGCTGTCTGATGTCGAGCCGCGGCTGGGCCAGGCTGCTCCTCAGCTGCTTGTCCCTCAGGATGGCCCGCTCCTCCAGCTCGTGCAGCAGCCGGTTCTCCTCGCGCACCCGGCCGCGGCCCTTGCCCAGGTTGCCCAGCTTGTGGGTGCGCAGGTGGATCTTCAGGTTGCCCTTCTGCGCCGCCCGGTGGTCGCAGTAGGGGCACTTGAAGGGCTTCTCGCCCGTGTGCGTGCGCATGTGCAGCGAGAGGATGCTGTTGAAGCGGAAGCGCTTGCCGCACAGCGGGCACGGGTACTTCCTGTTCTTGCGGGCGTCGTCCTCCATGTCATTGAGCTGAGACATGAGGCCCAGGTTCTGCCCGTTGAGGAAGTGCTGAAGCTCCACCCTCCCGTTCAGGCCCAGGCCGCTGGCGTCCATGTCCCGGTTGAGCTGATTGGCCAGCAGGGCCATCTGGCTGCTGATTGGAGGGCTGGCCAGGACCGAGTGGCTCTTCTCATCCAGCGGGGTGGCGGCTTTCTCCTCCGGGGTCTGCTGGCGGCCGGGGAGCTCGGAGAAGCCATGGCTGAGCTGGGAGGTGAGCTGCTGCAGCTTCTGGCTCACAGGATAGCGGCCGTTGAGTGCTGCGCTGCTCAGGTGGCCGTCCGCTTCAGGTACCGCTGAGGACACGCCAAGGCACAAACTCGATTCCTCCATCCTATGGGACAGGAGAAATAGGGGTGAGATCATAACAAACCAAACAAGGATAAAGCCAAGTAATACAGTTTACAATGAGCTTTTCCATTAGAATTTTCACCCCAGAATATTTTACTGTTATCCATCCATTATCTAACCTAGTCAGGGTTGGGGGAGGGGGGTATCCCAGCATGCATTGGGTGAGAGGCAGGAATAGACCCTGGGCACGTTGCCAATCTATCGCAGGGCACACATGCCATTTTTTCATACACTTATACCTAGGGGCATTTTAGACTCTCCAATTAACCTAGCCTGCATGTGTTTGGGCTGTGGGAGGAAACTGGAGTACCAGAAGAAAACTCACGTGGACACGGGAAGAACCTGCTAACTCAAACACAGAAAGCCGCCGAAAAACAACACTCCTTCAACCTTCTCAACCGCCGCGCAATGCCATTTTGATTAAATAACTGGGCCGTGAACACACTGGCTACTGCATAATTAAACACCTTGGACCCAACCTCTCAGTATTCTCTCAATTACAGGCTTTGATGAAACGGTGCCTCGGCAGTTCGTCAAGCCAGCCCCTAACAAACAATTGTGCCAGTAACAATGGCACTTAAAACCAGGGGGGCTACCTTCGGTACACACACCCTGCTTATCTTGGTTCTGCGGAACGTGCCTTGGCTTAATTCCCATGAAAAAGGCACATAAATTTGATGTGCATCACTTTGAGCCTTTGTGTTCTCTCATGAGGCTTCCCAGAAAGACAAAACAACAGTTGCACCAGTCTGAAAGCAAAGTCTTCCGGCTATTTAAATTGCTTGCAACGGCACACTGTATGGCACAAATGAACACAAGAATACATAAAATGTTATTTTCTGGACTGACGGTCACTTGCAGTCCGTGCTACACCGCTCCCCTGGAACCGAAGGGTCAGGCTCTGGAAACAACAAAAGTTTAGCTTTGGTCAACAACCAAAAAAAGAAGAAAAAAACCCCCAGAATATCTCATTAAGCTGATTAGCATGCTGTCTGGAAACAGTGCAAGGTGCTATAACAGATGATTGTAATCGTTAAAAAAATGAAAAAAGGGAGAAAAAGAATCCTTCAGTTTTTTTCAACTAAGCACGGAGGGAGGAGTGTCATCTCCCAGAAGAGGAGAAGCAGCTTGTGGAGGCTGGGCTGGGTGGTGTGCTCGTGATCCAGCACTCTGGGTTAAAACTGAGGGCTGAACGCCACGGGCAGCTATCTGCCTGATGACATTGTTCACTTCTGTGCCCTTCTTATGACAGATTACACTGATCCCGCTTCTGCCCAGCAACAGGTAAATACCAGGGGGTAATGAGAATCCTCCCCAAGCACTGCCGCATGCCTGAACACCCAGGGAAACACACACACACACTCACACACAGACACTGACACACACACACACAAACACACACACACACGCACAAACTCACACACACACTCTCTCAGACATGCACAAACACACACACACTCACACACACTCTCTCAGACACACACACACACGCTCACATGCTATAGCTCCGGTGACCACTAGAGCTTGTGAGCTTCAGGGGGCATGTCATTCCCTGGTACCCTGGGTCCTGCAGTGTGCAGGGGGCAGAGTACAGCCTCAGCCGTGCACCAGGCTGCTTCTCCGACATTGACACACAAAATGGTGATGAACTGATGCACTAGCCACATCCTCACCTCACTGCTTTTCAACATGTAATTTCACGATAAATCTCACGTGATATTTCAGACAGTGAGCTGACATCCTGTTCCACCCGCTGCGTACATTGTCACACCATAGAGTTTATTACCCAGAGTACCTTGCAACATTTGGTTTATCAGCATTCAATATCTTGCAGATTCAAGGCAGAGCTTTAGACTAGGGCTGTCAGTTGCTTGCATGGTTGCAATATATGCTATTAGCAAAATATGTGTGTGTGTGTGAGGGTGTGTGTGCGTGTGTGTGTGGGGGTGTGTTGCTAATGTATATGTGTGTGTCTTTGTGTGTATCCATGTGTGACTTCACACTAGGAATACAGTGTCCATCTTTAAACATGACCTAGCATTTTTATGAATATTTACATTCAGATCTATATTCAGATTTATATTCAGATTTAGGAATTCAGGAGTTTTCATTGAATGTTTTACACATACGAATACTTTATACATACGAATACCATACAAAATAACCTTCCCCTCCCCTAACCAGTCCACCCCAAGCCATTTAGAAATTATTTAAAAGATCACTGCTTAGAAAAAAACCCTGGCCCATGGTCGAATGCAGTAATACAAATAAGCTGTCACTTTCCTCATTATTATATTAATATTAATATGTCTACAATGAAAAATGGTGACAGAAACAATATTAATAAACTGTCATTTTAATGCCAATAATTCACCCCGTGAAAATGAAATCAAATGA
This sequence comes from Conger conger, assembly GCF_963514075.1. NCBI lineage: Eukaryota > Metazoa > Chordata > Actinopteri > Anguilliformes > Congridae > Conger > Conger conger. The sequence goes on along the minus strand of NC_083765.1, from coordinate 44,184,107 downwards.
TCACTTCCATATCAACCTTATCTCCATAAAATAAAAAATAAATAAAAAAATGCACGCGGATGATTCAGAACCACCAGCCTGCCTTGGGATTTATCTGATGATATCACGGAACGTGACACAGAAATAAAGAAAAGAATAAAAGATTAAAAACCAGAGGAGATGAAGAGTGTCCATCTGAGCTTGAACTACACTGCACACAGCTGAACTCACTTAAATCTGCTCTAATGACCAAAGAGATTCATTACCAAAGAGAGCTTCTGCTTACAGTGTTGCAACGCTGCAAAAGAGTCGAAACGTCTCTGAAAAAGAAAAGTGGTCTGCCACGGCAGCCTTTATTAGCTGCATGCAGACCCAGTTCTCCGTCTTTATTTTTATCATGGCTAAGCAGTTATTTGTACACACCTATAGATGTCAAGAGAAACTGGCATTTTTATTGTTTCCTACCGTTTAAGTTTTGCAGCAAACGGCACTTCCTGTCTTGGTCTGAAGTAGAGACGATCTCTGCAGACACAGAAGGCTCCCTGGTGCCTGCTTCTGTCTGGCCCTCATAATCTCTCTGTCAGCTAAGTCTGCTCTTGTGGTCTGTCGAGCGTAACGTCCGCACGTCAACACTTTTTTGTAAATTGTTTTTTAATACATGACACGTCTCAAATGAAGTGTCTGAAAGCCGCAAAGACTTCCTATTGCGAAGACGCAGAAAGGTGCCCTTCTTTAGAGGTTGTGGTTAATTCTCGCTGTTTTGAGCAATGTGACAAACAGCCCGATTTTGCAAATTCCTCATGCTCTGCAACATCCAGGTCAGATTACAGTGGTAAGCGTGGTGTTCGTGGTCCTGTGTACTACACGTAACCCTGGTAATAGACAAAGGGGTGATGTGTGTGAGTGTGTTTCTGCCTGTGTGTATATATGTATGTATGTGCACATACACCCTATTGTATCTAAAAACACAAAAGCAAGGTTAGAGTCGGGATGGTTTCGAAAGAGCACTGTGCGGATATCTGTGTCGATCAAGCCTTGAGTTTGAACTTGAGAAGAAAAGTTGCTTACATTAATCCTGTCTTGTCTTCTCACGTTCACTTAAACTTTTTAACACTACATTTGTAAAGAAGTGTTTCAGGAAGATATGCTAACAGACACTGCCTTCATGCAGTCCTGGATGAGTTGAGGGTTGTGTTCGGCTGTGTGCTACTCAAAGGGCTCAGGAGGCTAACTGTCCACAGGTGTGATGCTTCAGCCTTCAGCTCGCCACCATGAGCCAGATCCAGACAAAAAAAGATAAAAAACATATTTTAATCCATCCCCCTGTCCCGGAGCAGGGACAAAATGGCTGCAGAGCAGAGCGGGATCTCTCTGTAGGAGCTCTATCTGGGATAGTCTAAAGCCCCAGGCCTGACCATAGCACTGCTGGTATAAACTTAATCAGTGTGTTCCACCCTACAAAAGAGCATTAATACCTAACAAACTATTAAATAACTATGTATTGCATTGGATTTATATATACTATATTGTACACAGTATATAAAATGGTACACACATACCACACACACACTCACATGCACGCACACACACTTACACGCATGCACTCACACACACACACACACCACACACATGCACGCACACACCCTCACACACACACGCAAACACACACACTATCGAGTGCTTTATTTTTAGTTTCTATTCCGCTCATCTGAAGAGAGGCTTACCAGGTCACCCATTTCTACAAAGGGGGCATTAAAGGTGCTTTAATTTTCCTCCAAAAGCACTTAACAGAGACGCCCTCCTCCTGTTTGGCTCCGGGCCACTTCTGGGGAAGCAGGAGCATACTTTCTAAACCAATAAGCCTCTAACCTAACCCTCACCTCGGCCCTGACCTTAAAACCTGATTAAGCCTCGCTTCCCCTCCCAAATGGCAGAAGCACTAGGAGGCCTGATAATCGTAGCTATGGAATTCTCCGACAGCTAACTTGGATAGCGCTACACTCAGTCCACATGCTAATGACCCTTTTCGCATCCTCTGATCTTAAGGTGGTCTGAACAAAGTTCCTGCTTTTACAAAAAACTACATATATGTATAGATTCAGTGTGATGGCCTGTGGCTGGGGGCACCTTAAGGTTCCATCCCAAGCACGACAAAAGCCAAATATACAATACGAGACCTTAGAATTATACGTTTCTAAACTGACATTTTAGACAAAAATTAATTAGTGACATAAATATATTTTGTTTATAGGGCAGTGTGCAAAGTTCAACAAAATGTGAACTTTAAAAGCTATCTGCTTAGAGCACTTTGGTATCTGTGAAGCTCAACATCTCAAAACCACTCAGAACGCAGATAGAACCCACTAATTCCAAGGTAACAAAAAACGTTTCTCTGTTCGGCTGTATCGTTAGCTTGGCTCAGAGCTTAGCTCTGCGTGTACCGTACAGTGATTCAGATGATGGGCAGATGTTCCTCTGCGCTGATGGTAGTCACGAGGGCATGGAATGCGCACTGTCATCGCCCTGGATCTATGCCCTGGGCTACATAGAAGACTGTTTGTTTATAACATTTGTTCTGCAGGCCTAGCAGAACAAAATGACAAAATGACACAAAGAGAAGCGTGGGGGGGAGGGCGAATATGTGGGCAAATGCACTGTATGAAGGTACGGTGGAAGTAGATTTTTGTTCTTTAAGAAGCAAAGTTCCAAAATGGACTATGAAAGTAAAATCATTTTATTTTTGTGTACTAATAAGTAGTTTTTACAAGCCAAAAGGTACAAATGAACAATATATTCCTCGGTAGGGTACCACCCCACCCCAATGTCAAGCATTTGTACCTTGTTAGGCGCTTTTTTTCTGAGAGTGTTAGTTGTACAAGCTGTACAGAGAAAGATATAACCAGCGAGCTCTCCAAAAGGCACTACCTGTGCACTAGAGGGGTGTGCAGTAGAGGAAGTAAAATGATGTGATTTCCTGTATGCCTACAGTCTCTCTGGCTCCTTTGGTATGATCAGCACATAAAGTTATCACTACTTTACTTATTTTTGTTTTTGAAAAGATAAAAAGTTAAGATTTTGCACATTGTGTATAATAAAAGTTGCAAATGTCTCTTCATCCCTGTAAATGTTGTTGGATCTGACAGCAATACGTCCCTAAGGAGATGGTCAGGAACCATACACTTTTATAAAAGAAGAAGAAAAGCCTCCACCATTTAGATATTTTGTGATTATCTGGGACATGCTCTTTCCTCACATCTTCGTCAGGAAACAGGGATGCTTCTTCACGGCAGACCACAATGGTGGCGGTCATACTGCTAATCACGCAACGCTGTGCTACAGCTAGGCAGACCGCGCGCGAACAATGGCGACCCTGTTTCAGTCCCTCTGAGGTCAGTCAAGGCCTAAATCTGTCCACACTCCAACAGCTGCGTGAATAACACATAACATAGGATGAAAAAGACCAAAAAATGTTAAACAAGAGTGAAAAAATATAACCAAGCAAGGGTTTATTAACTGCCGTATATTGCATTTATTATTGGGAAAATAGTTCACTTCAATTCAAATCATGAACGCCAGTTAGTACAGAACAGTGTATAATGTGTTTAATTGAAAGCAAGAACACAGTAAAACAACACCTGTATAAGACATTTCTACTAGCCTTTATAAGACTTTATTGAACCCCATGGGGTAATTTGTCCGCTGCATTTAAACCATCCTAGTTCATTGGAGCAGTGGGCAGCAACATTTCAGCACACGGGGATAAACGTTTTAAAGTACAAATGTGTTCAACCCAGTAATAGAACGACAAATATCCGAATACAAGGACTAATGGCTGTTGTCTTCATCTCAAAACAGGTTTTCTCGTCCTGTACTTTTCTGTATTCCCTTGATATGGAGTGGCTGTGTAACAGGTCACATCTGAAGCATTGTTCGGAATGGGATTCTCCCAAATTGTTGCACAGCTAATTAAAAACAAGATTCTTTGCACTCGCAATGATTTAGCGCGGCTTCTATAGATACATTGAAAATTAAATTGTGCCTTCGAGCGGTGAATAGAGGAACGTGGAAAAAATGGTGCTACTTCAACATGTTTACCAATTTTACACAACAGGAATCTGCAGTTTTCAGCTTTCACTAAGCAAATATGTGGCTAATTAGAGTGACTCATTATGGAAACTAAGTCTTGTAATTATTTTACATTATACCCCTTTAATTGAGAGCCTGCTCATTCTTGAAAATATCAGATTTTTTCCTGTATTGCTGGTAATAACACACTAAGCAGGTAGGAATCCTCACATACTGCATGGTTTCTGAAAATGAACAGGTGTGGGAAACAGAAAATTTAGGAGACCCGTGTGACTTTTCAGAACTGAGATGTGGGTTATTCCTCGTCCTATCACTTGGATGAACGATGCAGGACAGTCATTTGGAGCCTCGATGTGAAGGTGGTTTACGGTCCGAGGACTGCCCGGTCGAGGGTTATGCAATCGTTATGTCCAAAGAGCGAAAACAGCGCACTTCCTGTTGAAGAAAGCCACCAATCGTATTGAACCAATCAGAAAGGCAGATGTGACTGGAGGCACTCTCCATTCCCAGTCTGCCTTGCCTACGCAGCTGTCCATAGACACTGGCAGAAATGTTGCCCCTCTCTCTCTCCCTCTCTCTCTCTCTCTCTCTCTATCTATTTCTCTCTTACTCTCACACGCATTCATACTTTCAATCTTCTCCAATTTCAAGGTGCTTTATTGGCGTGACATTAGACGGTGTTTGAAAAGCAAAGGTCACGAGGAACAACAATGAACAACAAATAATTACACAGCTTATCTCCGGGTGCAGAGTAAAACGATTTCGTTAATATCATTATTATTATTTAAATAATAATAATCATAATATCAATCAGGAGCAGCACTACTATTCCTACTACTACTACTACTTCTACTAATAATAAATAAAAATACAATAATAATAATACTAATAATAATAAACCATGTGGAAACACACATCAGACACAAACACACCTTTGGAAAGAGGAAGAATGCAGTCTCCTTATGAAGAAGAGAGCATTTATTATCCTCCCAGGAGAAAGGGTGGTGGTGCCTATGGGATATCAGGGTGCATGTTTATTTATGGGACCAGGCGGAAGTGTTGCGTTGGCTCCTGTCTCCCAGCTCCCTGGGCCAGTTCGAAAGAAATGAGCCGGCCCACATACTGCCTGTCTGAACGTACCTATTTTAGGCCATGTACACACTAGCACTGAAACTCGCTTAGAAAAACCGTTTTGGCTCTTAAGACCGCCAAATCCACACTATCAGGGGTCTCGAAAACACTGTGGAAACCCTCCGGGGGGATTTAAAAAACCTTCACTGGTTTTAGCCGTCAGTGTGAAAAGGACTGGTTTCCGAAGCCGACCCACAGAATAATTCTTCTTGCATCATACAATAAATAAATTACATGAAGCTCCAGTACTTATCAGTTCTGAGGCTATTTCACACATTTGAATTTATTTCACAATCATATATAATGTCGATATTAAGGCTACTGATCGCAGTTCAATACAGATGAAGGAGGAGTGTCGCAAACACTAAAATCTGTGACCAGCGTGAAATTACCAGCTGCCAGCTGTTTCAAAACATAGCTTGAGCTGGTCAAAACATGTTGAGTATGGAATCAATGAACTTTGTTTCTTTTTTTACTTTTTAACATTAGCATGGAAGTCAAAAGATCAAATAAATCAAACTTGCTGCCTGGATTCGAGTAAACTCTAAACTCAAATGTCTCCGAAACATTTCAAAACTAAAGCTGCTAGTGTGGACATAGCCATAGAGAAGTCAGCCAGCCTGCATACTGCCTGTCTCAATGTACTTGTTATAGAGAGGTGAGCCAGCCTACAGACTTCCTGTCTCAATGTACCTGTTACAGAGAGGTGAGCTTATCTACATACCACCTGCCTCAATGTACCTGTTTTAGAGAGGTGAGGCGTGTGTGTGTGTGTGTGTGTGTGTGTGTGTGCATGTGTTTGTGTGAGTGTGTGTCTGTGTCTGTGTGTGTGTGTATGACAGTGTTTGTGTGTGTGTATGTGTGTGTGTATGACAGTGTGTGTGTATGACTGTGTGTATGTGTATGTATGTATGTGTGTGTGTATGACTGTGTGTGTGAGTGTGCGTGTGTATGTGTGTGTGTATGACAGTGTGTGTATGACTGTGTGTATGTGTATGTATGTGTGTGTGTATGACTGTATGTGTGAGTGTGTGTGTGTATGACTGTGTGTGTATGTGTGTGTTTGTATGTGTGTATGACTGTGTGTGTGTGTGTGTGTTTGTATGTGTGTATGACTGTGTGTGTATGTGTGTGTTTGTATGTGTGTATGACTGTGTGTGTGAGAGTGTGTGTGTGTGTATGACTGTGTGTGCATCTGTGTGTTTGTATGTGTGTATGACTGTGTGTGTGAGATTGTATGTGTGTGTGTATGACTGTGTGTGTATGTGTGTGTTTGTATGTGTGTATGACTGTGTGTGTGAGTGTGTGTGTGTGTGTGTGTATGACTGTGTGTGTATGTGTGTGTGTGTGTGTAGGACTGTGTGTGTGTGTGTGTATGACTGTGTGTGTGTGTGTGCATGTGAATGTTTGTGTGTGACAGTGCCAGGGGAGTCAGAGACCCAGTTCAGTCTAGCCACAGAAATCCGAATTCAATGTATTGTAATTAAGAAAGCCTTTCCCTTATGAGATAATTGCACAGCATTAGAGATATTGACAAATCCTGAAATTCAATAAGACGTGTTAATCTAGAATTTAAAACTCTGCTAAGGTTTTTATTTATTCTTTTAACAGGTAAAGTACAATACTGTATACAACACTAAACAGCAGCCATAGTGTCCGGGCAGAAGTTTGCCTCCAGATCAGTCTCTAAACTTTTATCTCTGAGCATCTCTCTTGGCAACCGGACCACATTTCTATCCTTCTGTGGTCTGCCGTGTGACCTCGAGCCAGCGCATTCATCGGATTTCAGAGCGCAGCTCGCATCAATAAGAGCGGGGGACTAAAGTTCACGTCAAAGATTTTTAATGTACAAAAAAAATTAAAAAACCCTAAATACTATATCAAATGTCTCCCGCAGGGATCTCTGGTGTTCGGAGTGACACACTGATTTCATTTTAATTGGCTTTCTGCTCTGCTATGCGCTGGGTAATTATAGATACTTCTCCCGCATTCTGCTGCAGACGCATTCAGCAGATGTGTCCAACCTTGAAAGCATGTCATTTAAATATTAACCGCAGTAAACACGCTAGCCTATGGCTTTGTCTGCCGTGCATTATGGGTCATAACCTCATTGGATTATTCTCCAGACTAATTCACACATAATCAGATATTACACTGGTATTATACGGATGTCATTTATATGCAAACATTAATCATGTCACAAAATAAGAAGAAATTACAGAATTTCAGCCATTTTTCATCTCATTATCATAAAGTCCACTGACAGGATGTTTTTGTGGAGAACATGGAAGCTCTGCAGTAGACTGTGCAGCCAGAATGTGTTAGTGTTTTATTAATATGATTTTAGTGCCTAATAAACAATAATTGCAATGTACACACACACACACATGCATGACACGCACATGCATGCATGACACATGCACACACGTGTGCACTCACAATTACACATACAGTACATGCACACATTCATCCAAACACACAGAAATACACATGCACACACATCCAAATACACAAACACAAACACACAGACACGCATACATTTTCACACGCACACATGCACACACATACACACATAAACACCCAGAGACACACATACATTTTCACACGCACATGCACACACACATACACACACACACATAAACACCCACAGACACACATGCACACACACACACACACACACACACTCTCCTCCAGCCTTCACTTCTCACAGAAAGCCTTTTGTCAAAGGAGAATTATAATAATAATGAGCAGGAAAGCAGTGAATCTGCCAACCACACAAACCAGCCCCGGCCTTACACTGTAACACAAGGCAATAAATCACCAAGCATCACACAGCTGGAAACTCTCATCTGGGTACCTACAGGGGCAGGTTACGCCCCTCCTGCCCCCCTCCCCCACCATGCCCCCGCCCTCGCCCCCGCCCCGCGGGTGGAGGGGTGTCACGCGCCCCGGCCCGACAGCCCCGCTGTAGCCCTCACCCCCCCTTCCTCGCCGTCCCCTGCATCTGATCAGCCAACATCGCCGTTATGCGCCATGTCGATTCCACAGGCCTGTCCGCGGCAGCTAAGACCGCTTGCAACCAAGTCGCGCAATACCGCCAACTGCAGCAACCACCGCCCCCTCCCTCCCTCCCCCCCCACACCAGTCCCTGCTGACTTCACCGGGTGCTATTATAATCAAATCTGGAGCAAAAAAAAGTTCACTTCTTAATTAATTATAGGCTGAAACTGATGGTAAATGTATTCAGAGAGCTTCTTCAATATAGGTCGGCGTACTTTTTTCCCCCCTTTCTTCTCTGTTCTTATCGCGTTTAAATGTCAGCCCGGCGCGCTCTACAAATACGATCCAGCAGACTTCAACCCCCTTCCCCATTTAACATTTAAATCTTCCCTCTGTAAGCTAGCGCTGTGATTAAAATCACTTTTCATGTAAGAGAAAGCCAATATTTTGACTTTCAGAGGACTCATTTGAATACTGATAGTGCTGCCTGCTGTTGCATGTGAATATGGGGGGGGGGAGGGAAGCAATATATTATTTAAAAAAATAAACAAAACAAAACAATGCACACATGAGCACTCATGAATAATAAATCACTCAACCTTTTTGTAGGAAACACAGGGTTTTAGCATCTTTGCACGGAGCCTCATATGAGATTAACGAATGAAAGCTGGAGGTCTGTGCTTTGAAAACTACCCTGGATACCTCATAGAAGCAGGGCAGGTGTAGAGAAAGCACGCGTGCTACTTGCTGCTGAGTACATCAAAAGGAAGCTGACAGATCTGAAGAGACTGTTTTTTTTCTCATCACTAGCTATGTTTCCTTCAGGATGTTGCAGTGAATTAGGACTGGAGCTCTACAAACCATCTCTTCTTCTTCTTGTGTGCAGAACACAAGTCTCCTCTTGCCAAGTTGACTGTCTTCCATCCATCAGTAATCTAACCTGCCTATGTCTGGTCAGGGTCGCGGGTTCTGGAGCCTATCCCAGCATGCATTTGGACTTAAATCTGGAGACACTGTGGCCCTCCAGGATTGGAGTTAAACCTGCAGACACTGCGGACCTCCAGGACTGGAGTTAAACCCGCAGACACTGCGGCCCTCCAGGACTGGAGTTAAACCTGCAGACACTGTGGCCCTCCAGGACTGGAGTTAAACCTGCAGACACTGCGGCCCTCCAGGACTGGAGTTAAACCTGCAGACACTGCGGCCCTCCAGGACTGGAGCTAAACCTGCAGACACTGCAGCCCTCCAGGACTGGAGTTAAACCTGCAGACACTGCGGCCCTCCGGGACTGGAGTTAAACCTGCAGACACTGCGGCCCTCCAGGACTGGAGTTAAACCTGCAGACACTGGGGCCCTCCAGGACTGGAGTTAAACCTGCAGACACTGCGGCCCTCCAGGACTGGAGTTAAACCTGCAGACACTGCGGCCCTCCAGGACTGGAGGCTGTGGGTCACAGCCCTTCCGCAGCAGGACTCCTGTCAGTGCCGCACACACATGCAGCATCACTATGGCCCCAAATGTAAATTTCACACCAAAAACCCACATCTTCCAGACCACAGCCTCAGCAGGTCACCCTGCCGCATCCAGACCACGCTTCAGTGGTCACCCTCTCCTGCCTCTGTCTGCCACAGAAAAACCCAGTCACTGATACTCACCGAAATATCCTCTTTTTCTTTAACACATACAATAATCCTTCAGCACACTGTCGGAGTAATCTCTCAGCAGACAGGAGAAATGTTAGTATGTTAGTTTGTGTGCAGAAAGATCTAAAAAGGATTATTCCTAGACATAAGTTTTAACTGAAGTATGAAGATGAAAAGATGTAAAGACGATTTCATTCCCAGTTAATCTCCAAATGGCTGACATCAGGCAAAGACAGAGGATTCCCAATGCTGCTGTGCATATGGTCACAAAAAAAGCAATTGTTTTGTGGCTGTTTTTAAAAATTAGGTGTTTTTGGGTGTCCAAAGACCAACGCAAATATGCACAAGGTGTTTTAAGTGTGCATTATATGTGCGTGTGAGTGTCAAGGAGAGAGAACGTGTCCATGCCTGTATGTGTGCCCCGCAGGTTTAATCATCAGCTCATCGCTCAGATACATATGCACATGATCGGTCCGTGTGTCTGTTCACAGATAAACGCATCCGCTCTGACTCCTCCGGTTCCAAGTACACACTATTCTATACTGTGCGACATCTCTCAGATCTGAGCCACAACATTACATCAAACTCATGCAGCGCGATACCCGAATTTACATCAAACGGAAAAGAGAAACAGAGAGCTTACCAATTATTAGGAGTACCTGCTGACCCAAACAGAAGAGCACCACAGGGTCTCAGGAGAAGCGGGGATGCTGGTGTGTTTAGCGTTCATTATTCAGCTCAAACACTTTAATCGCTCGCCGTTCAGAGCGGTGGAAGACGACGGGCTTGTCTAGTCAACAGAAGCTGAACCTCTCTGTGCTGTTTTGACTGCTACACTTAAACAGTTACATTACTGAGACACGTGACACAGAAACTCAGAAAAACAGAAGAAATGCACAAGTAAAGGAACAAACAGAAAGAAGGTCATTATCGCGTAAGGGGGCCAACCCGACCGCGTGCTAAATACTACCTGTCACTGCAGTTTGAGCAGAACAGCATGAGAATCAGGCTGTTTATAAGACATAAAAGCTTTAAAACTTTAATACGCTTTCCCACAATACACTGCTCCTGGTGATACCAAGGCATCGAGAGACTGCTCAAAAACATGCAACTTCAGACTTAAGATTTGCCACTTCGTGGAAACTTTTTCTTGCAAAGGGGAAATTTACAGCAGTTACATTTATT